>NW_022279593.1:0-300000 GCF_009193385.2 Nasonia vitripennis | reverse complement strand
AACATATTTTAAGCAAAATTTTGATTGAAAAAATGTAAAATATTATATTTGATCATTTTTATAGAAACCTCCCCAATACTTGTAAATGTATATATTTTTATCATGCTTCTTTGCGGTACATATATGCAGAGAATATAGACGCTTAATTATACTGTAAGAAAATTTACGGATTGTACGGATAAGCGTGCGCGCGCGCGTGTGTGTGTGTGTGTGTTCGTATACACCTGTGTCTTAGCTTTTATTTGTTGGATTTAAACCTACCTAGTCTTATTTTGTTTGTTTTTTCTGGTACATGTTGAAAAACAATCCGTGTTTACATTTTTCAAACGCGTTCTTTTTTTTATAATGATTTTTTAGTTTTAAGTTAATTAATTTTTTTCTAATAGAGTTAATGGAAAACTTGATAAAAGTAAATTGCTTAGTACGTACCTAAAAGAGAATAAAATTATCTTTTTACCGCGGAAAATTTTTGTTCGCGGATCTTTTATCATTTATATACCATAAAGTACAATTTTTTGAAATCGTTTTAATTTAAGAACTAAATGTTGAACCTTTTTAAAAATTAACATGATTATTGAAGGTTATAAGAACTATACAACACTTAAATTTTAATTTTTAATTCAATCTACCCTGGCTTAATTCTTTTGTTTTCTTTTCATACAAATTCGTAAAAAAAACAGGATTTTTAGTCTTGCATATGTGTATTTTCGTGACAATTTTTCAATTATTAGCAATTATAGACGCATTCTGCGAACCATCCTAACCATTACAACTTGAATAAGTGTCGAACCTTTCTAAAATAAAACGCTGCTAATTCTTTGGAACGTAGCTTTATTCAACATTACGTATTGCTTTAATTTTTTTTTTTTTTTTTGCTTCCTTCTTAAGGAAAGCTTGTGATTGTAATTTCCGTATTATGTATTTTCTAATAAAGTTATCAAAAAAGTTGATAAAAGTAAATTGCTTAATATGTACCTGAAAAAGAATAAAATGACTTATCTTTTGATTATGTAAATGTTATTGGATTCAAAATGATTATATCTATCAAACGAAAAAGTACAAAAACTTAATAGGAGTATATATTGTAGTATAAAGTATAATATATAAGATAATACAATAAAAAGTAAAAACAATTCTGATATTAAAGCGATATATAATGTTCAAGAAAGCCATGTGCCAAAAATTGGCAGCGGTTTTTTATATTATAATTTAAGTGTTTATATTCACAATATAATTTTGTATTATTATAATATACGTTTAATGAAACATTATGTTAATCATTATGCTAATCGCAAGCGAAGCGAGCGGATCCTGCTGGTTAAGCTTAAATTAACTTCTATTAACTTTTATAATAACTTTATTAGAACAAATTTTAATCTCAAAACTAAAAATCAGAATAAAAGAGGGCCTCCACAGAATATATTAAAACGGACTGTTTTTTCACTATGTAATAGTAAAAACAAAACAAAAATGAGATTTAGTGGGTAAAACACACAAATACACACACGCAAGGAAGTCTGACACCCGTGTGGCGCGTCCCCCGGGTGGCGGATGGGTGAGAGCTTGCTGTGGTATATACCTCAGAAGATAGAGCAGAAATAAAATATGCTCCGTGGACCAAATCAGGCCGCCACGTTTACCGTGCAGTGCGACCCTTATTGCTTGATGTCTGCCAGAAACTCTCCAGAGAGCCAAGCACTTTGTTTGGGGTGGGAGGTTCGAGAAAGTAGAGGTGGGCTAGGGCAGTATAGCGTGCTATACCCTGGTATGATGTTCCCAGTCTGGCACCGCTTACAGTCATGTGTTGAGGCCATGTCAGCTGCCTCCATAGACGGGGGGATCGACGGTGGTCGGACACACTACGGGATGAAGACTATTATCAAGCATGGATAATTTAACCGAGCAAGGAGAGAAAGCAGGAAAAGGAGCTCTCGAGATCTGGAATAAAATCTAGGATGCTGAGCAAAAACGAGAAAGCATATGGGAGAAGATCCGAGACAGGCTGGACTCTATATATAATGTTGTGTCAAACGCATCCAACATTCATAAGTCTGTTAAAAGCGATCGATCGGCGATTATGTCACAGGTTAAGCGGCTTGAAAGAGGACAAGTGTCGCTGGAAAAGAGCAAGGAGAGCTTTGGATTGATGCTAAGTAAAGCGGAAATGTTACCAAACCAGCAGCATATCCAGAAGGAGGACAAGGCATCACAGATGATAGATGCATCAAATGTGGTGACGACAAGAACGCTAAATAAGCGTAAGTCAATGTCACCAAGCAAGGTAGAAGAGCGACAAGAAAACTACGCTAGAAAAACGAAGAATAGATACGGAAGATAAGGAAGTAAAGCCTCTGTGGTAGTCACAATAAAAAGCCAATCACAGGTGTCTTCGGAAGAAAAGTCAGACCCACCCTGGCAGGAGGTTATCACCAGAAAGGGGAAAAAGGAAGAAAAATAGAGGAAAAAGAAGTGACATAAAATCACTGGTGCCAAGAACAAAAATGGCACTATAAAACAACAAGAGAGACGCACCAGGTCTGATGCTGTTAAGTATAAGTACATTTGTGCGAGTCAGCGGTGTTCGTGTGAGCGCGTGATGTATGAGTGAGAGAGAGTGGAAAGGGAACTCTAGTTCCAGGACGCTCGCTTGAAAGAGAGTTGTCAGAGACTATATAGAGTCCTCGGTAGTAGCATCACGCTTAATATAATTATTATCTAGTCTTACATTTTATTATATTAAATTACACTTAATAAATACTTAATAGTGTATTTATTTTCCACCACCTTATCATGGTAGCAGAGCATGTTTGATGAAATTGTAATAAGTAATAAAAGTATCAAGAGAAGTGATTATATTAAAAATAAAAAATAAAAAATATCTAGACTAGTAAACATAAAAAAAATACAAAAATGACGAATTACGGTGATTTTAAAATACCAGTATTTGATGGAGAGAATTACCAGATGTGGAAAATAAGAATTACAATGTTTGAAAATGAAAAAATGTGAAGAAAATATTAAAAAAAAAGCAGTAAGTGATAAAGAGTCATGGGATGAAGCTGATTTGAAAGCAATTAACTATATATACAGCTCTATTTCGGATAGACAAATGGAGTTTATTTGTAATGAGACAACGGCTTATGGAATCATGAAGAAATTTGATCAGATGTATTTAAGAGAATCTACGGCAATGCAAATAGTGTGCCGAAATAAACTGTAAAAATTAAGATTGAAAAATTATAGTGATACAGCAACGTTTTTCTTGGATTTTGAAAAATGTGTTAATGATTTGAAAAGTGCTGGTGCTACTTTAACAGAAAAAGAAAAATTGAATTATATCTTAAATACATTGCCGGAGTCGTATAGCTATATAGGCGACTTAATAGATACATTGAAAGATGAAGATCAAACGGCAGAATATGTGAAGAATAAAATTAAAATGGCTGAACTGAAAAGTAATAAAGGCGAAACAACCATTAGAAATTCGAGTGTATTCGCAGTGAATAAAAATCAAAGACAATGTTATAAATGTGGAAATTTTGGACATATGATGAAGGACTGTAAAAGTCAAGAACAAACAGAAGGACAAATTTCAAATAGTAGTTGGACTTGGAGGTCAACAAGAGGTTACAGAGGTTCAAGAGGAAGAGGTAGTCATAGAGGAGCAAGGGGAAGAGGTGCTTATAGAGGCGCACATCACTCCCAGGCAGAAGCAAGCAACAATCAAAACACAAGTCGCTGGAACGAGTCAAGCAGAGACGACAACACAGGCGCATGGATAGCCAAGGTCGAGCGGAATACAGCTACTGCGTATAATAGTAAGGTAAAAGATAAACAGTGTAGCGAAATCGATTGGATTTTAGATAGTGGTAGTACAGGCCACATTGTAAATAATGATAGTTACTTCGAGAGTTTTGAAATATTGAAAAGTCCGGTAAATGTATATTTAGGTGATAATAAAACGGTAAAAGCGATAAAGATAGGAAATATTGTAAGTTATTTTGATGCCTTTGGAAAGCAATTTGAAATTAATATGAAAGACGTTTTGTACGTTAAAGATATGAATTTGAATTTAATTAGTTTTAGCAAAATTACTGATAATTGTAGAATTGTTTCGGAGAAAAATTTAGCAAAAATATTTGATAAAAATGAAAATTTAATGGCAGTCGCAGAAAAGAAAAACGGACTATATCACATGAAGAGTAAAATTAAAAAAAATAATTTGATAGTAAATTATTCAAATAAAAAGATTAGTAATATGAACTTAAAAGAAAAATGGCATAGATTATTAGGTCATGTGAACTTTAAATATTTGAATACCATGTGTAATAAGCAATTATTAAACGGAATACCGAATGAATTAAAAGGCGAATTTTTGAAATGTAAAACGTGTATAGAAAATAAAATGCATAATGTACCGTTTAAAAATAATAGATATCGAGCGAAAGATTTATTAGAGATTGTACATACAGATGTTTGTGGGCCTTTTCAAAATACGGGCTTTAGAGGAGAAAAATATTTTATTACATTTATAGACGATTACAGTAAGATTGCGAGAGTATACCCAATAAAATCTAAAGCAGAAGTGTGTGAGTACATTAAATATTATGTAAATGAATGTGAGAATTTAACAGGAAAAAAAGTAAAATATTTAAGATGTGATAATGGAAAGGAATATTTAAATAATGAAGTTTTTAATTATGCAAAAAGTAAGGGTATCGTTATTTCTCCGTGTCCTGTATATGTTCATGAATTAAATGGTGTAGCAAAAAGGTTTAATAGATCGATAATGGATATGTCGCGCTGTTTATTAGAAGAAGCACAGATAAGTAAAGTATATTGGCCAGAAATAGTTCAAGCGGCAACTTATTTGAAAAATCGAACGTTGACGAATACTATTGAAGAGAAAACACCATATGAGATATTTTTCAGAAAAAGACCTGATGTTTCACATTTAAAAATTTATGGTAGTAAAGTCTTTGTTAGAAAGCCAGAACAGAAAAGAATTTCAAAATGGGATAAAAAAGCTGAAGAAGGAATTCTAGTCGGGTATAGTGAAAATGGGTACCGTATATTAATAAATAATAAAATTATAGTAGCAAGACACGTGGAAGTTATAGAAGAAAAGGAAAAATGTATCGGTTTAAATAGCGATGAATCTGATGAAGATGAAAATGAGAGTAAGTTTGATAGCGAGGAATCAAATGATGAAGTTTTTGAAAGCCCAATCAAAGATAAAATTAAAATTAATGAACATGAAAATCAGCTAAAAATTCCTAGAAGATCAGAAAGAGTTAGAAGTAGTCCTGAATATTATGATGAATATAGAATGAAAAATAAAATTGTTGCGAATTTTTGCAAAACTGATGTTCCTGCTACATTTGAGGAGGCGATTCAATCGAATGAGAGTAAAAAGTGGATAGAAGCAATGGATAAAGAAATGAATAGTATTAAATTAAATAAAACTTGGGAATTAGTTGATAGTAAAGAAAAAAGGGCCATTGATGTAAAATACATATAAAGCTAGATTAGTAGTTAGAGGTTTCCAACAAAGAGATGAAGTAGATGATATATATGCTCCTGTTGCAAAAATGCAAACGCTAAAAATCTTATTAGTTTATTGTTGTAAAGTGGGTTTGCATATAGAACAAATGGACGTTGAGACAGCATTTTTAAATGGAAAAGTAACGTCTGAAGTATATGTTAATCAACCTAAAGGATATGAAGACGGAACTGATAGAGTGTGTAAATTAATAAAAGCATTATATGGCTTAAAAGAAAGTCCCAGGGCTTGGTATGAATGTCTAGATAAATTTCTAATAAAATTAGGATTTATTAGAAGTAATATTGATTATTGCTTGTATACATTAAAATTAAAAGAAGATACTGTTTATTTGCTTTTATATGTCGATGACTTATTAATTTGCAGTAAAAATAAAGAAATAATAGAAAAAGTAAAGAAAATGCTGTCTGAACGATTTAAAATGAAAAATCTCGGAAAAATACGAGAATATTTAGGGATTACCGTAAAATACGATGTGTTATGTAAGGAAATGAAATTATCGCAAAAAGATTATATTATTTCATTAGCTGAAAAATATGGTGTAGAAAATTGTAAAGCGTATAAAACACCAATAGAAGTAAACTTAAAACTCGAGAAATCCGATGATTGTGAAAGAGATATCAAATATAGAAATTTGATTGGTGCTTTGTTATATATAAGTTCGGCTACAAGGCCAGATATAAGTTTTGCAGTAAATTACTTGAGTAGATTTCAAAACTGCTATAATAATACGCATTTGAAATATGCTTTGAGAATTTTAAAATATTTACATGTGTCTCGAGATTTAAGTTTATCTTATAATGGAAATAAAGTTTGTGATATACTTGATTGTTACGTAGATGCCGATTGGGCAGGCGATAATAATGATAGAAAATCAACAACCGGCTTTGTGATACGATTATTCGGTAACGTTGTGTATTGGAGGTCAAGAAAACAAAAGTCTGTTACAAAAGCGTCAACATTTGCCGAATACGTTGCTTTATCAGAAAATTTGCAGTAACTGAAATTAAACTAGTCACAGAGTTATTAAACTGTTTTGATATTAAATGTATAAAACCAGTGAATATATATGAAGATAACACTGGAGCAATTAATATAGCAATGTACGGCAATTTTACTAAAAACTCTAAACACATAGAAGTTCATTATCATTTTGTACATGAGAGCGTAAATGAAGGTAAAATAAATATTGTAAAAGTCGATACAAATGAAAATATTGCTGATATATTTACGAAATCATTAAGTAGAGAAAAGCATGACAAATTTTGTAAAAAGTTAAATTTGAAATAAATGATAATATTGTAAAATAGCACAAATGTAAGGAGGCGTGTTAAGTATAAGTACATTTGTGCTAGTGCACGAGTCAGCGGTGTTCGTGTGAGCGCGTGATGTATGAGTGAGAGAGAGTGGAAAGGGAACTCTAGTTCCAGGGCCCTCGCTTGAAAGAGAGTTGTCAGAGACTATATAGAGTTCTCGGTAGTAGCATCACGCTTAATATAATTATTATCTAGTCTTACATTTTATTATATTAAATTACACTTAATAAATACTTAATAGTGTATTTATTTTCCACCACCTTATCAGATGCAATTGTTATAAAAGCTGCTGAGGGGAATTAGTACGCTGATATTTTGAGAAAAATAATAGCGGACCTTTATCTGACAGTGCTTGGTAACAGCGTAAATAAGATACGCAAAACGGTAGCAGGAGATCTTCTTTTGGAGCTACGACGCACCAAAGACGTGAAAACGTAGGAACTTCAAGAAGCGGTTGAAGAGGTACTAGTAAAAGAAGCCACAATTAAGAGGCTTCAGCATGAAGTGGTCTGAAATGAAAGACCTTGACATGCTTACTTCTAAACAGGGCATTCTAGAAGCCCTGAATTGAGAGTTTTCAAAAGAGAACAAAGTAGTAGATGAGACGTCCGTAAAGACCCTCTTGAAGACCTATGGAGATACGCAGACCGCGGTCGAACAGCTGCCTGCCCAGATTGCCCAAAAGGCGATCGCAAGGGAAAAGCTTAAAGTAGGTTGGGTTACTTACAGAATCAGGGATATTAGTCAAGATATGCGATCACCTAGATGCTATAAATGACTGGGTTTTGGCCACAACGCAAAAAAGTGTACAGAGACGTACGACAGAAGTAAATGCTGTTTTAAGTGCGGAACGAAAGGACATGCAGCAGAAAGTTGCACGAACCAGCTGAGTTGCATTCTCTGTCGGGAAAAGGATGGAGAATTAAAGAGTGAACATGCAGCTGGTAGATATACATGCCCAGCCTACCGAGCCGCATTAAAAGATCTAAAGAACCAACGAAAATGAAGATAGTGCATATAAATCTAAACCACTATGAGACAGCACAGGACCTACGCAACCAGTATGTCCGCGAGAAAAAGGTAGACGTAGCTATTGTGTACGAACAATATAAGGATCTAGACGAAAAATCGTGGGAAATGGACACTACAGGTAAAGCAGCAATCTGGGCATGTAGAAACGTTGCTTTCTGTGGTAAAATGGTGACCCATTAAGAAGGATTTATACGGGCTAAGGTAGCAGGTGTCACTGTTTACAGATGCTGCGCTTCACCTAACGATCCAATCAAGCAATTCGAACAACTGCTAGATCAGCTCATACAAGACGCAGCAGGGAGGAAACCGGTACTGATTGCAGGCGACTTCAATGCGTGGGCTGTCGAGTGGGACAGTATAAGGACTAACCACAGAGGTCGAATACTCCTCGAAGCAATCGCTCTCCTGGATTTGGTCCTAGTTAACCAAGTATGCATCTAATCATTTAGAAGAGGAGACGGGTCTATTGTCGACCTGCCGTTTGTTAGCAGCAGCCTTATTGGCTAAGTTGCTTCATGGACAGCAAGTGAGCACTACACACATAGTGATCACCAGGCCATAATAATGGAGGTAGGTATATCGAAACAGGAACCCAGCGCGCGTACAACGACCAATAGAGTTAGTTGGAAAACGAAGGATTACGATAAGGAGATGTTCCTGTTAGCAATAGAAAAAATGCAACTGTCTGGAACGGCAAACAGCAAAGCGGAACAGCACAACTCACGATTTGCCGCGAAGAGTAGCACAGTTCAGAAATGCCGTCAAGACTAGCACAACACGCGACTTTACATTACTTAAAATGTGAGTATTTTATTTTTATTTTGTTGGTTAAGTTTATGAAAACCTTGGACAAAGACAGGCAAACCTTAAAGTTTTACACGGTTTCGGAAATTTTAGAAGGTTTCTAAAAAAGTGAATAATTTAAAAAAATGTTTGTAAAAAATTATTATATTTGTGAAAACCATTTAAAATTCGGTAAAAAGTTGTAAATTGTGAATATTAGGACAGTTTCGTAAAAATCGGGAAATTTTTATAGAAATTCGTTGTTTAAAGTTTGAGTTGTGCTAGTCTAGCGTGCGTCAAATGAGTTGTGCTACTTATGACGGGAAATTTGGACAGTGCTACTTTTTGTAGGGAGCAACGATATGATAAAAATATACGATCCTACTAAAAAGAATTTTCAAGATAAGGTACAGGTAAATTAAAAGCTGTGAAAAAAATTGACGTAATAAATTTTTCGAAGAAATGTCATACCTGATAATATGGCACATATAAACATTGTTTTATCTTTTCTACATTATACCTGAATATGTTTAATAGTTTAATTCATTTTTTAAACAATTAAGAACAAATATAAACAAAAAATCAGAATTTCATTTTTTGACGATTTAAGGTGTATCTGTCCCCTTAAATAATATGAGTTTCGATGACATAATTTCTGATTTCGCTCACAAAAAATCAAGAAAAAAATAGTAATCTTACGTTTTTATATCACATAATAAATATTTTTTTTTTTAATGATTGTAAATGATTTTTTTTTGCGATTGGGGGGCCCCAACATGCCCGGGGCCCTAGGTCCGGGCCTATTAGGCCTTTGCGTAAAGACAGCCCTGCCGAGTACAATGTTAATAGACTGCAGAGTCTCAATCTTCCAGGCATAGAGGTGGAGGATAACGTTTACGTTCCCTTTGTCGACGCAGTAACGAACCTCGGTATTGTCATGCATTTAGAATTAACGTCGAAACCTCATGTAGATACGGTTAACCGAAAGGTTAACAGAGCCCTTTATGGACTCCGAACTTTTAGATCCTACACCACCGAGGCTTTGCTTAAGCAGCTGGCGGGTGCTCTTGTCACCTCTCTTTGGACTATTGTTCCCTTGTATTTCTTAATGTATCAGGTGAACTTCAAACCAGGCTTCAGAGGCTTCAGAATTCATGTGTGAGGTATATATGTGGTATTAGAAGGGACAAGCAGATCAGTCCATATAGAAGGAAACTGGGCTGGCTGACCGTGGAAGAGAGAAGGGTGTATTTTGCGGCGGTAATATTGTATAAAGTAATAGTTATGGTCCATACCTTGCAGCACTTTTCAGGAAAAATGAACTTAATACCTCTTGCAGAAATCCAACAATGTAACAGTGTACAATGCCATGGTGATTAGCGATACTCTTAACTGTGATCCTCGGCTAATTTGTAACATTATACGTGATAAATATGTGATATTTTTTATGTTTATTTTTGGATTGACGCACACTAAAGGTATATATGTAAATGATTCTCGTATTTTTAGGGATATGAATACGAAATGTGCAATATAATTTCAAAATGTGATAACGAGATAACTTGATTGACTAATCTGTGATAAAATGTAATTGTATAGACTTTGTACATTTTAACTTTAGCTCAAATAAATATATCACTTACTTACTTACAACATTGTGTCAATATTGCAAAATATAGTTAAAAAACATTTTATTAAATAAACTGTATAAGCGTTTTCATGGGCCCCCATGTCCGTTTTGGGAGGGATTAACCGAATGGCACTTCTCGATACGGGCATGGGAGCACTTGAAAATGCATATTTAATAGTTTTAATTTAATGCTTAATACTTATATTTTACAATACTGACACAATATTGCAAATAATCTTCTAGCAATATTGCTACAGAATACATACTGACTTTAGGAAATTCAATCCAAAAACGGACATTATGATTTATGGCATTCACCTTTCTGCAATATTTTTAAATCTGATGAATCTGCTGAAACAACCCTGTGGCAACATTGTCTGTTTGCCAGTGGATTAGGTGCTGTATGGATATACTTATCATCTTGATTCTTTTATTTCTTTTTTCTCTCTTTCTCCCACCTACTTTCTACTTGTCTGTTTCTCCAAATCCTAGCCTCGCAAGCGTGTGTTCTAGCATTACACCGCAGCGTAAGTCGTTTTTGAAAAGCATCCAGGGGAAAGTAGTGAGGTCCACTTTTTGTCTATGGCAGGGCCCTGTCCGGACACCGCCCGGCATCAAATTGCCATCAGGATGTGTGCGCGCGCGCGTGTGTGCGTGTCTGTGTATGCAATTAGGACGTAATAAATTATAAACAGTCAAGCACTTGTTTTAACGATAATATTATTAATGTGATTTCGATTATATACACTCCGTACATTAAGAGAGTTTAAAAAGTAATTAAAAAGTCAAATACAAAAAATAAGAGTAATTATTGATGCTTTTTTCTTTAATTAATACTCGAGCAATCAATGCTCGAAATTGTTTGACAAAACATGGTTTTTGTTTTCTTGTATATAATTTCTAAATATTTTTGCTCGTACATTACCCATCTATTAAAATAGTATTTAAAAATTCCAAGTTCTGAAACTATTTATAAGACCGAGTGAACTATCTTCCGGTGATCCGAAACCCAACTTTTACCGACCTGAACAAGTGCACGGCAGAAAATGGATTGCAACTAAACAAAGGCAATTGATTATAAAAAACCAAGAGTTAGTTGCCCTACCTATTATAAATATTTATCACTGCGCCAAGTTTCGAATTAAAATATTAACGCATTAATAAATGGCATTTGAACGAAATTCCGTAATCGCAGCGTTTCACAGCCCAATGAAGAAAGAAATATTTCTGGAAATACCAGATGGCTTTAAAGACTATGAGAATCAAAGACAAACAAAGGTTTGGAAGCTTCACAAATCCTTGTATGGGTTGAAAACAAGTCCAAAGAACTGAAATGCGCATTTCTCGGAGTTTGCTAAGCAACCAGCAAACAATAGAGACCTATGTTTGTTTGTGTATACTGAGAACAACAGTCGTATAATAATGCTGTTGTACGCCGACGACACATTGCTGACAGGCAATAACGAGCCCAAAATGAGAGGAGTACAGAAAGAATTAAGTAAGAAGTTCGACATGAAATTCCTAGGTGAGCCTAAAGAATTCCATATCAAGAAATAGGAACGAAAGGATCATAAGATTGGACCAACACAAGATTATAATCAAGATGCAAACGAAATTTGGATACGCACAAGCCAAAGGTTAATTAACCCCTCTGATAGTCAGTCATAATAGATTACTTGCAATAGTTGCAGAATAACTCCATAGTAACGACTGTGAGCAGAGGCGCAATGGAAGACGGCGGATTAACAAGTCCAAAGGAGACTTGACGATGTCGAGTGAACTCAGGAAAGAGTTTTGGAATATTGGCGATTCCACGCGACATCGAGCCCTGTCCGATGGCGCCACAGCGCCCAAGATGTTAAGCCGTCTCAATCACGTGACCCGCCGCTGAGCTCGTCACGCGTCTGAGCACTGTTGTTCATTTTAAGCTACAATAGTCACGTTTTTTAATCTTACTCCTCTTATGAAGTGTATCTTAATTTACGTATCACCTCATTCCTAATCGCGTCTAGAAAATCCTTTAAAAATTTACCGACAGTACGAGTACACCGTAGAAAATGACTTGAAACTATAGAAGTACAATGAATTATGAAAAACCAAGAGTTAGTTGCCCTTTTATCTAACCTTTCTGATTTCTAACCTTCTTGAGAATGGTCCTTACGTAGTTATTTGCATGCTTTGCATCTTCGTTATCTTCCAAACAGACTGGGCAGTTTGGACAGTCCTCTATTTTAAATCTGTAAAGGTACGCCCGAAAGCTTACGTGCCTCGTCAAAAACTGCGTGAGGTAGTTATTGACTTATCCATGTCCTCTTTGTATTTAGTCCTCTATTCTTTGTATGAGGCAATGTGTCCATCGCCCCTTATCACTGGAATCGCATCTTTTTTGCCACTCAGTCATTGTATGCTTCCTTGCAGAGTCCCAGATTTCATTCTGCGTGATGTCGCTAATTCGTCTCTTCGCCTCGAATATGTCCTTCGTTTCCATTGCTAAAAGGTCAATAGGCTGCATGTCTGCTATGATACCCACCGCCTGTACACTGTCGATATCTTTCGTGCATAACTTTTGACCAACATGGCATTTGCCCATATCGATGTGATAACACTGGCTAAGAGTAACCTGCGTTTCTGCGTTGGCCTTCCTACATTTGGCATCAACCTCAATAAAGTAGCGCAAACTTTTGCTACTTTATTACTTACTACTTTAAGATGTTGTTTAAACGTAAGTCTTGCATCGATGGTAAGGCGCAGGCTCTTGGTGGTCGGTTGAGATACAATCTCATGTCTGCTCACCGTCAGTGTTATTGTGTCTATCTTCTTTCTACTAGAAATGAGGATAGCTTCGGTTTTTTGACTGGCCAGTTCTAGGCCTGCCTTTGCTAGCGGTTCATGTACTATATGGATGACTCCTTAGCTATGTACCTCACTTCTTCTTTGTGCTTCGCGACCAGCACTACTGCAATATCGTCAGTAAAGTCTACTACTGTGACTTCTTTGGGTGATTCCATCTTAGTTCTCCATCGTACATAATCTTCCAAGTCGATGGGCCAAGTACTGACCCGTGAGGGACGTCTTCTGTAACTTCATAAGTCTTGGTACCCTTCTCAGTGTCATATAATAGGATTCTGTTCTTCAAGTAGTCGGACATAATCCTTCTTATATAAAAGTGCACATCCTGCTTCCGGAGTGCCTTTTATATTTTTCTCCTTTTAGCCGAGTTAAATGCATTTTTGACGTCTAATGTAACTATGGCACAGTACTCCTTTTTTCCACCTTTCCTCCTCTATAACTGTTCGCGCAGCGTCAATCACTAGGGTAACTGCGTCTAGGGTTGAACAATTCTCCCTAAAGCAATGTTGGTGTTCCGCCAATCCACCTTTTCCTTCTATCAAATGGTCTATTCTGACACAGATAATGCGTTCCAGATTCATGGCCGAGGTATAAACATGCAGAGTAGTCTGTAGAATGCGGATTCCGAGGTTGGCTTTCTTTCTTTTGTCAGAAGTACGAGTCGCTATTTTCTCTAATTTGTGAAAAATAATCCCTCTTCTAAAGATGAATTGTATAATTGGTCACCCCATCCTTGCAACTGACACCGCACCTCCGTAACTGACACCCCTCCCACTACACTTTCTATATCTTACTGCTGAATCTTTTCGGTTGTATATTTCAATCAGATAGATGTGAAGATACACTCAAATTCAATATTAAGATTTTATTATGTTTAAAAGTTATTAAAAGTTCAAGAAAAATTACTATAATAACATAGTCACGGCGGGATATACTTGCATTATAATACGATTTACTATGTAACATTTGTATTGTAATTTTTAAGGCTCATAAAATATTTTGAATAATTTAATTTTTACTTTTTTCAACGTTTATTATTTTTGTTGGTTATGTATTCTTTTAGTCACGTATTTGTATATTATAGCAAGTCTATGGACTTATAACAACTTTTGTTACATCATTTTTCTGAATGTACGTACTAATAATAAAAGGAAATAAAATATTTAAAAGTACTAATACGTTTATCTAACATATTGTAGATTTTAAATAAATCGAAATGCGTGCGCCCAACTGCATTATGCTTCGCATTCATACAAAAATAGGATGTGCAACTCGTGTGACGTTGGCACGACATACTATTACATTTGAGGGGACACAACACCTTCAAATCATGAAAAAAAGAATTATGAGTAAAAATGACAAAATTAAAGTAAATCATTTAAAATTTTTTTTAGCGATATTTAGTATAAATACCTTTAACTTTACCGTGCTAAAACCTCAATTATCTCTGCCGGCCCATTGTGGCACTCAGTGCAATGTTTTGTGAATTTTTTCACTGTCCGTAGGATTCCAAGTGTACAAATGGTTCTTTTGGGCCCTAATACCAGGAGGATACTTTATACACCTGTAATTCTGGTATAAATGCAAGGATTTTAATTTGAATGCTTAGAAATGGTTTAGCGATAAAAATACTGAATTTTTTTTTCGCTTATTATGCCACCTTTTTGGATATAAAACATTTTCTACGAGACGACGTTCATGCGGTCTACCCTGGGCACCATGTACCTCGGAAGTCGTTGCCGTTGCCATATTCGTGTTACCGAGTTGTACATTTTTTTAGTGTTTCCTCAGAATATTATTTATACAATAATGCAATTTCTAAAAAGTAATTAATCACATTAGGTCAGAAAATTTTCTGATGCTCTGACGAATCAAATGCAAAAAACCGCATTACGATCCGCCTTACTGCTCAACAAATCGACAGTCCATTGCTTCATTTCCTCGACTACATGGGCACCTCCGAAATACTCGAACATCAATTACCTCGGTTTTGGAACTCAGGGGTTTCCAACTCCGAGTTCATTGAATACCAACATACTCGGACGTTCTAAACGTCCCATTGGAATTGAATGAAGTCAAATTTTCGCTTTTCTACAAATACCGAGATTTCTTTGAATCAAGAATTTGCAACCGTAGAAGTGTGGCAGTTTAAAATTTCTTTCCATGTAGTGAATGTGGGGCAAAACAAGACGTATGCGGAAGAAACACCTTTTACAACCCTTACGAAAATAATTTGCATGTGATCCTGCATACCTGACTGAAATTATGCATGAGCTACTGCATGAACATCTGCATAAAAAAATGTAAACTTTTATGCACGATTTTCTGCATGGGATATTGCATCATGAACTATATATGTATATGCATGTTGCTGTACATGTTATTATGGTGGAATATCCGCACAGAATTCGCGAAATTTGTGCATGAGTTACTGCACTGTTCTGTGTATACATGTGTGCATAACATTATGCATAAACTCTTGCTCTTTATATATACAGATTTGTACATAAGATTAAACATGTGAATATGCACATATTTTTATAGAACATTGCATACAAAAATGCAGTATACAATACTGATTTTCGTGTTAAGGCTAACTTATGTAAGTAAATTTAAATGCAAGCACGCAATACTTGCAATAAATTCTGCTTAAATTTTTGCATGATTTCTTAATGGCTCTTACAGTGGATATATCGCAGTGTCTTCTGTTATATTTTCTGCAGGATTTTTTTTATACGGGGACAGGTCCAAGTCGTTGCCGATAGAATGTCAAAAACCAAGTATATATTATTTTTTACTCAAACATGCATCCCGCTTAGAAAAATTAATTTTCGTATAGAATTCAACGGACTGAGAGAGATCGATAGGGGGTGAGGGTAAAATTTTTGAAAAATAAATATTTGAAAGGCAAAAATTACGAATTGAATTATAACAAAAAGTAAAATTTTAAGTCCCAGAATATTCGAAAGGTATAATTTTGAAAAGCTAAATTTGGAAATTCCTAAAAATATCGCTTTCGCGATATTTCAATTCAACATTTTTGTTTTATAAATTTTCTCATTTCAAAATCTCAGTTTATAAATTTTGAATTTCTAATCTTTATTTTTATTTTAATTTTAATTTTTCAAAAATTTTACCCCCACCCATGGATAGGGGTTAAAAGGCAGCAATCGTGAGAAAATATGTTGAATACTTGAAGGTTATTAGAAAAAAAAGCTTAGCTGACGTGAATGATCATGCTTCCAAAAATCCTGATTAAACCGTACAGCAGCTCCGTTAAAGATCTTCGTAGCATCCATAGAGGATGACTCGTAAAAATTTTCAAAGTTCAAACAACACTGAATTTGCATGCATGAATGTATCAGCAGTAGAAACGTAAGGTCACTTCAGTCTTCTTTATACTTAAAAATTTTCACGAGCCGTCTTCTACGGAAGCTACGGAAATCTTCAATGGAGTTGGTGTACGGTTAAATCAGGATTTTCGAAAGCGTCATCATCGACGTCGGATAAGCTTGTATTTCTAATTATTCTATAAGAATTCAAAATTTTTTCGTGACTGCCGCACGTGAGGTAACCTTCTAGCCTATCTCTTTATTCTGTCACTCGTTGAATTCTATACGGAAATTAATTTTCCTAAGCGGGATGCATGTTTAAGTAAAAAATATATATATTTGGTTTTTAATTTGTTATTTTAGACAGTCGCTTGCTCTTTCCACTCTTTGTCCGGCGGTAACGATCGTTTTTGACATTCCATCGACAACGACTTGGACATGCCCCCTTATGGAAAAATTTTGCAGAAAATATAACAAAAGAAACTGCAATATCCACTGTAGGAGCCATACAGAAATAATGCAAAAATTTTAACAGAATTTATTGCAGGTATTGTGTGCTTATATTAAAATTTACGTACATAATATAGCCTTCGTACGATGATCAGTATTGTATACTACATTTTTGTATATAGCATTCGATAAAGCATGTTTGCATTTTGAAACTCATGCACAAATATGTACATAAAACCAGCAAGTTCATACAAAATATTATGCACACATGTATGCACAGAACAGTGCAGTAACTCATGCATGAATTCCGCGAATTATGTGCAGATATTACACCATAATAGCACAGCAACCTGCATATTCATATACATTATATGTATAATGCAATATCTCATGCAGATAATCGTGCATAAATGTTTACAGTTTTTTGCGCAGATGTCCATGCAGTAGCTCATGCATGATGTCATACAGTCAGATAAGCAGCATCATATGCAGAATATTTTCGTAAGGGAAAGTAAAATTGAATATTAATCTTAGAATGAGTGAAAGAACTCAGAGTGAGTTCCGACAAAAGGAAAGGGTTGAGTGAGTGAAGGATTCTTTTTAATTAACACACACGATTTCGCGGTACACAAAAAGCACTTGCTTTGGCGTAAAAACCCTCACGGTTTAGAGGGAAAAGCCTCAGCAAGTGTAAGCTTTATTGAAAATAAGGAAAAGGAAACTATACAAATAAAAGAAAGAGAACAGTGACTCTAAAAGAGAAAAAACTCATGTGAAAGAACGCACGCAAAACGCAAAGACGCGAGGTACCTTTTCCGTGCGTAGAGAGAGCTCTCTTACCACAAAGAAGAAAGCAAAAACCGCCGCTGAAGAGGGCGTTGAGCAGGCCTCGTGGTAGTCCGCCGCTGCTTCCGTCCTGGTCCTGGAGGTCTAGAAGCCGGGCCTGGGGAGCGAAAAGATGGTCCGCAACCGTGCACCAAGCGCGCCCCGACGTCTCGGGGAGCCAGACGCTTGTCATGAGGGCAACAAGGGGTGTTGCCGCTGTTCGCTCGCCCCGAAGAGGTCACGTACAACACGTGGACACCTTCGCCAACAAACCTTAAGACTATCGCCTCGAGGCACACTCACACACGCGCACAAATACACACACGCGAACGACGCGATCGCAAATTTTCCGCTAAACAAAACAAACGCAGCGCAGAACGAGGTGAACAGTGATAGCTCTGAGATGAACAAGTCACTGGCTCACCGTACAAAGAAAAACGTCGAAAAGCGTAAGGAAGCCAAACGTGCGAAGCGCTAGGCAGTCCTAACAGGAATCAGCGCGCGCGGGCCCTTCGCGCGCTCGCTTTCACATATATATTTACAGATTTTGACAATACAGCAAAGCTCCTTTTAGATTATATTAAAAAAATCTTGTATTTTTAATATGATTTAACAGATTTACACTTTAATAATAACAATTAGAATGTTTCATCGATAAACTATGAGACGACGGGACGGCAAGTATGCATTAAAATAATATTTTGGTCGGGTGTCATGGGTATACGAAGCTCGAGCGGTGAGGTTAGTCGGACTTCCGGCACTGCCGATCTATGGCCGCGTGGGCTCCTCGCTGTCGTCTATCGCCTCCTCCTCGTCCTCGAACTTGATGAGACATTCCGTCGCAAACTCGTACTCGGGCTCTCGTTGTCCAACGAGATGTTTTCGGCTTGATGGTCTTCAGTGCCAAGTGTCATTTGCTGTTCGTCGGAGCAGCTCCAGCAGTCGTCGTTGCAGCGCTCGCCAATTGTGGCGAACTTTGCTGCACTAATATAAGGTAGGCACAGGTGAGAAGAGTGACCAAGCAGCTGCAGGTAGCTATCCATGCCCAGTTTACCGAGCTGCAGTAGAAGCCACTGACAGGCGAAAAAAATAAAAATAGTGCAGTTAAATATAAATCACTGCGGGACTGCACAGGACCTACTAAGCTAGTATGTCCATGAGACAAAGATCGACATAACCATCATCTGTGAACAATACAGAGACCTGGACGAACTATCGTGGGATATGGAGAGGACTGGTAAAGCGGCCATATGGGCATGCGGAAATGCCGCTTTGAGAGAAAGAATGACAAGACGTAATGTAGGATTCGTACGCGCTAAAGTCGCAGGCGTACACATTTACAGTTGCTATGCTTCTCCTAACGCGTCGATAGAACAATTCAGACAACTGTTGGACCAGGTAGTATAGGATGCTGTAGGAAGGAAACCGGTACAGATAGTAAACGATTTAAACGCTTAGGCAGTAGAGTGGGACAGCTTCAGGACGAATGTTGGTAAAGTCCTATGCACGAAAGCTGTCAACAATTTATAAGAGAAGTGCATGGCGGGTCGCTTATGCCTACCGAATAGTATCAGAAAATGCAGTGTGCGTTATCTCAAGTATGCCGCCTATTGACCTTCTAGCAACAGAACGAAAGAATATATACGAAGAAAGCCGGCGTGGTGACAATACTCAAAAGGAAGTTTGGAAATCCGCGAAGAAACAAACTCTAGCTGAGTGGCAAAGACGATGGGACTCCAGTGGAAAGGGTCGATGGACGCATCGCCTCATACCACATATTGTTGGCTGGACCAATAGACGACACGGGGAAGTGAATTACTACCTTACGCTGTTTTTGAGCGGACATGGGTGCTTTCGAGCCT
Source organism: Nasonia vitripennis (assembly GCF_009193385.2). Lineage (NCBI taxonomy): Eukaryota > Metazoa > Arthropoda > Insecta > Hymenoptera > Pteromalidae > Nasonia > Nasonia vitripennis. The sequence continues at coordinate 280,357 of NW_022279593.1, read as the reverse complement.
ACCTACACCTTTTGAAGATAGAGGACAATCCGAATTGCCCAATATGTTTGGAAGCAAACGAAGATGCAGAGCATGTCTTCTGTGACTGTTTGCGATACGAAATGGAACAAGAAGAACTTGAGTGTTACCTTCAGACTAGGGTGACCCCGGAGTCAATGATGGCAGCTATGCTAGCGTCGAAGGATGGCTGGTGCGCAGTAAAAAACCGCGTAGGGACCATTATCAAGAAGGTAAGAAATTGCGAAGAGAATAGAAGGGAAGGACAAGGGGAAACAGCTGAGTAAAACTGTTGCTAGACGAAAGCCATTAAATAGTAGATACGAAACGCTCCTCGGACTGATGCAGAGGATCGTAGGTCACAAAGTTGAGTTATTACTTCCCGGCCTGATACAGAGGAACGTAGGAGCTAGGGTTGAGTACCTTTAAGTGCTCCTCAGACCGATGCTGAGAAACGTAGGTAACTGAGTTGAGCCCAGACTCCCTTACCCGATGCAGAGGAACATAGGTGTCGGGGTTGAGTCTGTCCAGAGGATGACCGGCCGATGATGCAGGAAGCAGACGGCTGGATGATGCAAAATGAAAAAGACGGCAGGACGATGCAGAATGAAGAAGACGAGTTTGATCGTGAACCCATATTCACCTTGGTGAATGGGGGATGTATGGAAATGTCAAACTTTAAAAGAGAAGCCAAAAAAGCTAGTTAAAGGGCCCCACGGAAGTATTGTTCAATGATAGTACCTGTGGGGATCCGTTGTCGGAGGGCTACTTGTGCAGAGCTTGCTCGGCCTACGCCACATAACACACACACACAAACGTTGCCTAGAATTATTCATAAAAATTTAAAAGAAATCAAAAAAAGAAGAATTTCTACGTTTATTCTCACGTTTTGCTTGGTAAAGCTCGCCCCTGTCTCATACTCTAAACTCTACAGTAGGTCTCAAATAGCTGACTTTACACCCTTGGCACACAATATGCACAATTTACTGCTTTTACTTACTGACATTTTTTATCCGCTAATAAAATTGTAACGTTTCCATTTTCCTCGAGATTGGATGGTCAGTCGGATCCAGGATTTAGTTAGGAGAAAAGGGTTATTGAAGACTCTGTTTTTAAATGTTACCAAAAATAATCATATATTTGATACTTTAATCAACAATGTGGGTGAGTGATATTATGACCCACCTGTAACAGATGTGTGTGTGTGTGTGTGTGTGTGTGTGCAGGGTGGGCCATTTTAATCAAACCAGTCTAATAACTCCTAAATCAAGCCATGAACAGAAAAATTGTTCAGATGAAAGTTGTCCAGGATCAAGGGGGACATCTTTTTGTGCAATTAGTTTTGACCTTGAACTCAAATTTCAAGGTATTTCAAGGTCAAATTTTTTTTTTTTAATATCCCTACTTTTATGATGAATATTCAAACCTAATGTGACAATGACCATGAAAATATTTACCTTGAAAACAAAATAATTCCCTAATTTCAGCGCTACACAGGAACAACGACGTGGACGTATTAGGATTATGTTCCCTTTGGGGTGCTTTTTTAACGTGAGTACCCTTGCCTCTCACTGGGGTGCTTGTTTACTGTGAGTCCCCTTGCCTCTCACTAGGATGCTTGTTTAACATTCGATAACAAATTTTTAGTGGTCAAAAGTAAATTTTGAAGTAAACATGATAATTTTAAATATCTGAGTTCTTAATGGGAGTGGGAAATGGAACGTTAAAAATCAATGTTGTCAATTCATTCGCGGTCGAAGCAGAGTCAAGTAAAAGTTTAACGTTTCAAAAGCGTAAAAAATGGTTAAACAATAAAGGTAAGATGTTAAAAAATACATTATTTAAGATAAAATATTAAACAGCATTTTGCTTTTGTAATATTAAAAAAAATTTTTAATAATTGTCTTTGTTGAATTTCTTTAATCTAATATGAATTGTAACGATTGTTCTCACGCTGTCTTCAATTTAAATCACAATGTCTTAACGTAAGAAAATAAGAAGTTACAAATTTGATTTAAAAATTATACAGTTTGAAAATTCCTCCTTTTTTGTTGTCACTTTCTTATTTTGGTTTAGTTTCAATTTCAATAAAGAGTGAATGTAAATAAAATAGTTTTTCTTATTATAAACAAAATTTTCAACATGGTCGATTATCAATCCAATGAAATTGTTGATATGATAATGATCTTAGGCGAAACCCAAAACAATGCCAGAGCCGCGGTGCGACTCTACGCTGAACGCTTTCCTCTAAGAAGGCGTCCTACTCACGACACATTACTTAGATTACTTCGAAGAGCTCGTGATGGACATCTTCGTCGTCAATGCAGACACCATGAATACAACGAAAATGATCCTAATGTTATATGCCTCCTTAGCATCTGTGCATCTCAATCCACAAATTAGTAGTCGACAAATTGAAAGAGAAATCCGTATACCACGAAGAACAGCATTGAGAATTCTCAATAATCTCCACTATCACGATTACCACATAAGATTAGTTCATGAGCTGAGGCCACGCCGCTTTCTAATGCGTATTAACTTTTGCCAGTGGGCTTTAGGAGTTTTACAAAATGATCCAGATTTTTTCAGATTTGTTATGTTTTCTGACGAGGCTATATTTCGCAGTGATGGTCAATTAAATAGGCACAATAGTCACTACTGGTCACCTGTAAATCCCCACTGGTACATGACTATTGACCATCAAAACCGATGGAGTTTAATGGTGTGGTGTGGGATCATTAATGGTTACCTGATTGGGCCATATTTTTTCGGTCAAAATGTTAACCAGAATAGCTATTTGGCATTGCTCAGAGATCGACTGCCAGAGCTTTTAGAGGATGTTGACTTTCGGACGTTTCGGACGTAAAATTTCCTGTTCTTTCCAAATCTGCTATCAAAAATAGGGGTTCCTATTTTTTTTTAAAATTTGACCTTGAAATGACCTTGAAATTTGAGTTCAAGGTCAAAACTAATTGCACAAAAAGATGTCCCCCTTGATCCTGGACAACTTTCATCTGAACAATTTTTCTGTTCATGGCTTAATTTAGGAGTTATTAGACTGGTTTGATTAAAATGGCCCACCCTGTATATATATATATATATATATATATATATATATATATATATATATATTCGCGGTTGTTAGAAATATTTCGCCTGTACAAATCAAATAGTTTTAATTGGCACGGTTACAGTGTTTCGGCGCGGCATAGATAATACAGTACGGTGTCGGGTTTACGGAGCGATGAATGGGATTTGAGGTTAGGTTTACATTCGGTTGCGACGGCGTCGTGTGCGCACGACTCTGCGGATCGTCGTCGCTGATCTCGTTACTCTCTTCGCCCTGTGTGCGCACAGCGGCGAAAGAAGTCGTGAAACGTTAGCGTAAAGGTTGTTTTGAAGTAGAGAGGTTAACCTCAAATTTACAGAGATGTAAGCGCCGACTCTGTGGATCGTCGGTGAGCGTCTCGCTACTTCCTTAACCCTGTATGCGCACAGTGGTAGAGGGAGCAGAGATACGTCGGAGAGTGAGAGGCAGGTTTCGGCGACTCTGGGTATCGTCCACGTGTGCTTACGAGGACGAAACTCGTTGTCGTTCTGGTTTTCCCGATTATCTCGTGTGCTCATGTCGATAATCCGGAGGATCGGGGTAAGGTAATGCGAACTAGCCGTTACGTGTGCTCACGAGACGGTTCCGTCGACGGTGGTTTAACTCTGGCTCTCCTTGCAGTATCGTGTGCCCACGGTACTGCCCGGATCGGAAACTCGAGCTGAACTGCCAGTGACGCCGCGCAGTCGGCCTTATAAAGCCCTGTGCCATATATCCGTGTATGTCAGACGAGTATGTTCGCGGTGCCTAGTGTGCCATGCGCCCGCCACCTGACGCGTTACGGCTGAATCGCTTGTCAGTGTGTGTCGTGCTGCCGCAGCCGGCGCTCATGGGGACTCGCCTTCTTGTCGTTGCGCGCGCGCTCATTTCGCGCCGTGCGGACTCGCCTTTGCGTCGCGCGGCTAACTTCCGCTGAGCCTGTTGCGGCTGCCTTCACATGTATTTAACAGCGAGACTCGCAAAATTAATTTTTAATTGCAAGTTTTCAATTAATTTTTTTCATAAATGGAAAATTTCAAGATTTATGAAAATTACTACTAGCGTCATAGCTATGAAAAACGCGAATGTTTATACATTATCATAAAAACTATAGGTGCGCACCAAGAAATAGGTCAGCTTTTTGATTACCTGTAGTAAATACTCGTCTTCGGATCGCAGTGAGTGCAAGCGCGATACGTCACGTCTAATAAAGCTCACTTTACGCCTTTGATATACAGAGCATACGATTTCTTAATTTTTATTTAAAATAACAACAATTTTCAGATGTCTGTGTAAAGGGCTCGGCTCAACGCCGCTTCTGGCAGCCCTTTCACACAGGCACATCTCGGCGGGCCCTTCCGTCTGCTGACGTGCAACTAGCTACACCTTGCACGCCGTTGTGCTCTCCTGATAATGAGCACAGCTAGATGACTTGATTAACGCCTTTGTCTATCCCACCTTATACTACAAAAAAATTATGCACACTACACACACCCTTACACAAAGTACTTGCACACTTTCACCCTCTTTAAAAAAAGGAATACAATAATTAACAAACCCTCACGAAACATCCGGCAAAACGATAAGGACGCGGTATATCGTCTACGCGTTTTCCTCTCGCCGTAAACCCGGGGCTACTCAACATCGATGTAAGTCTTACCACGGTTGCTTTTTGGTCTAAATACTTGTCTGTCATCTTGTATTTTCCTAATCTATCGAAATCTTTCATATACTTTTTACACACTGACTAGCTGCCATCTACCGTACTAATGATCGTACATGATGTATATGGTAAGACTAATTTTTATCGCACAGTGTAAATTCTCGTACGATATAACTTTTAAATTTGTAAATTTTCGCAGTAATCTTGAAAATGGAGGTTAAACCTCCAAAACGTCTGTGAATTTAAATAAAGATGATTTCACTAACACCTAAAGATGCTTAAATTCTCCCGCATTCTAAATTAAAAATCAACAATCAGTGCTAGTAATTTTTGCATACGCAGAAATTGCAAGCGAAAACGGACAGCAAATCGGAGAATTAATGAAATGAATACCATGTCTCTTTTATAGTAAGATATTTTTCTAAATCAAGTTGTTTTGTATCTTTAAAAAAATATGTTGGTTACAAAATAAATGTAAAGCTAAGAATTCGCTTAAATTAAGCATAATAAGACATTTATATCATTGAAACATAATCACATTAAATACCTCAGATAGGGCTCTAACTATTTTCCAATCAGGTCTAGCCATTCCTGGAGGAGTAATTGCAGCATTGGTTTGCTGTGCTCTCCCTTCCATATTAACATATGTTCCACATTTTTCAGTGTAAGCAGCACCCGGTAGAACAACATCAGCTATTGATGCCCCATGATCTCCATGGCTTCCTATATTAAAATAAAACGGTACCGATTTCATCAATATTTTGTAAGTTTTAAACTATATAACTAATACAAAAATGCCCTGAGTTCGATTCCGTTTCGATTAACCTATATCTACGTAAAAACAGTAATAAAAGACAACCTGTAGATGGTCAGATATTGAAACAATAATCAAAGACCACGTATAAGATAGTTAAAAATAAGGTTAGGGAACACTGAAAATAAAACGCAGCAGTTTCTGCTGTAGAAACGGCAATTTTAGCTATTGTTGCCACCGTAGCGACTGTTCAGTAAACACAGTGAGTGGTTACTGGTAGTTTTGGCAGGTCTTGGCAAGCAGTCTCTATTTCGAGAATATGTAGGTTATGTATAACCTTTTCAAAACATAAAAAATATTGAGTAATTAATTTTTTAGATAAGTAATGTGATTAATGTGTAAAGTGCCAGAGTACTACTCTGCATACAATAATAGGATGGTAATAAGTTAATAGTTGTTATTCAAGGTATTTTACTATTTTATAATATCAAGAATTGTCGCGACAATAAAAATAGAACCGCAGCGCATAACCTCCTGTTGGGTCGTGGTGCCCCGGCGCGAAATAAACGAGTTATTTCGCGTCGGCCGTCTCGAGCGCGAAGAACAACTTTGATCTTAATTTCAAAGAATGTTTGAATCGAGCTCTGTAGTGACGATTTGACGCGTGGGTTGCCGGGGAGGTAAATGCGTTGCCATGAAATATCAACAGTTTTTTTGTTTCTCGGGACGTGAAAAAGGGAGTCCTTGACGCGAGTGAGTCGAATGAGAGCATACACACGGAGCAGACGATCAAAATGGAAAATTAATTCTTTTAAAACCTTTACGCGACTAGTTCTTCCTTTACACTACGTATACAACGTATGGGTGAAAATATTAATTTAATATTTTTTATAAATGGGTAGAGTAAAAAAGACCGTCCGGATCTTTCACAAAGCTGTGGCAAGTGACTAAAAACACTTATTTATATAGTAAAATATCATGAATTTTGGTCAGTGGTTTTGTATGGTATATATATGATATTTTTCGGTAGAAATAGTGTATATTGTAAATATTTTCAGTAGAAATTTTTTTTTTTTATTTACGTGAAAAGAAAAAATTTTTATCAGACAAATATTATTTTGATTTTGACCATTATAAAAGAGTAAAATACCTTGAATAAAAACTATGAACTTACTACCATCCAATTATTGCATGCAGAGTAGTACTCTGGCACTTTACTCATTAATCACATTACTCATCTAAAAAGTTAATTACTTAATATTTTTTATGTTTTAAAAAGGTTATACATAACCTACATATCCTTGAAATAGAGACATCTTGCCAAGACCTGTCAAAACTACCAGTGACCAGTGACAACTACCAGTGATTACCTGTGGCTTTTTCCACTGATGCTTTCATATTAAAAAAGCGCGCCAATGGACGCCTTGATTTTGCTTTGGTTTTCCTTAGTATTTTAATTTTATAGTCTTTAGCTGTTAACGGGAGTCGCAATATGTACAAGGTTATTATTTTAATTGCTTGTTGAATTATTTGCTTTGTGTCCCAGATATTTCGTGACCGCTATTAAAAACGGCCATTCTTGAGCGGCATAGCCAAAAAATGCAGAATAGAAAACGGTTAATTAGCGGTTCAAAAATTATCCAAATAAAGTTGCCGAAAATAATTTTTCGAAATCGGATGATTAATTACTAAAATATGTAACGGGGTGAGACTTGACGTGAGAGCAGAAAATCACAAAAGGAGACGCCGGGACCGAGAATCGATTCGGCGCTCCCGAGATCTCTAGGTGCGCGTGCTACCACTTGAGCCAACGCCACCCTATTTCGTCACTCTCTATCCTGCCTCGATTACCGGCGTGGCGAGGGACGTTGTTCCTCGTTACAAATATTATATACTAAAAGATCCTTTGAAGAAAAAGATACTTTAGATACTAAAAGAAGTAAATTACGATAATAGAATTAATTTTTGGCTTTTAGAATTCTTATTAACAATCATTAAACTTTTTACATACACTTGCAGGAATCGCATTATTAAAATTGTAAAAAGTTTTTACTTATACATTATACGCGTTAAAAACATTTGAATAATAAACTATAGGGTCAGTAATAATTATTCAAACATTAATAAACGAATAAGTATGTTTAAAAAACGCATATATAGAAAAAAAACGATAAAACACCTTTTACACTTAAATACTCGAGCTTTAAAATGTGTAAACTTCGCGAAATTAAACAGGTAACATAGTTCCTTAGGTTTTCAGGATTAGATCAATAAAATAATATGTTAAAACCGTTTTGATCATACAAAATATTGTAAAATTTGATTTTTAACAAATAAATCGAATAAATGGTATGCTACAAGGTGTTTTCAGGGTCGTCGATTACGAATCAAAAACCGCTGTCAATTCATTGGCACGTAGCTTCCTTCAACTAAATTTATTTATTTATTTTTTTTTTTACATGGCATTTGGAACTCGAAAGTTCATCGCCTCATCTACGCAAGCCTTCCACGCTGCCCTATCTTGTGTCAACCCCACCCAAGATGCACCTCTCCGATCGACACCCACCCGTCCTATTTCTACTAGATCCACTTTTCGTTGTCCTCCCATCTACGTCTAGGTCTACCTAGAGGTCGCGTTACCATCGGCCTGCCCTTCATGACACGCGCTGCCGTACGGTCGTCTCCCATTCTCGCTACGTGCCCTGCCCATCCCAATCTGCGCGATTTTATTATTCTGTTAATATTTGGTGACGCGTACAGATTGTGTAACTCATCATTGTGTAGTCTCCTCCATTCCCCGGTTTCCTCATCTTTCTGCGGCCCGTATATTTTTCGCAAGACTTTATTTTCAAATACCCTAAAACGGTTGTCCGCTTGCTTAGTGAGAGCCCACGTTTCGCACCCGTACAGAACCACCGGCAGTATTATTGTCCTGTATATTCTTATTCTAACGTTTTTAGACAACAGCCTCGACTTAAGTAAATTACTCACGGCGTAGAAGCAAGTATTACCCGAATGGAGTCTCTTATTTATTTCGACATTAATCTCGTTTCTATCATTTATGGTCGTACCCAGATACCTGAATTCGCTAACATTTTCAAAAGTAAAATTCCCAACTCTGAGATCTTCCTCCCCTCTGCAGATGCCTAGCTTATCCACAATCATGTAATTTGTTTTTGATTCACTCACTTCTAACCCTGTATACTCCACCGCTTTTATGAGGATTTCCGCGTTTCTTGCTACCGTTTCCCTACAATCCCCCAGTATATCCAAATCATCTGCGTAGCCTAGTATCTGCGTTGTTCCATTCAGCGTTGCGCCCAGCTGGCTAACCTGCATTTTTCTAACGGCATACTCTAACGTTAAGTTGAACAGCACCGTAGAGAGCCCATCCCCTTGTTTTAAACCATCGCGTATCATGAAGGGTTCTGATACATTACCGCCTACTCGGACCTTTCCCGTGCTTCGGTTCAGACATATTTGAATTAATCTCACGAGTTTTTTCGGTACACCGAGAAGTACTAGAATTTGATACATTTTGCTTCGCTTAATAGAGTCGTACGCTTTTTTAAAATCTATAAATAGTTGTTGTATGGTTTCGCAAAATTCTCACTTTTTCTCTAACAACTATCTTATGGTAAACATTTGATCGCTCGTCGATCTGTTGCGCCGAAATCCGCACTGATAATCTCCTACTATATCTTCCGCGAATGGAGTGAGTCTAGCTTGTATTACGTTTGACAGAACTTTGTAGCACGTTGCTAAAAGTGAAATACCCCTATAGTTATTGCAGTCTGTCTTATCCCCCTTTTTAAAAATCGGTATAATGATAGATTCCTTCCAATTTTCGGGTATTGTTTCATTTTTCCAGATGGCACATACTAGTTTATAGATTTTGAAAGTGAGCTCGACGCCCCCATATTTGAGTAACTCAGCAGGTATAGAGTCATTTCCCGCGGCTTTATTGTTTTTTAGTTTTTTAATCGCGGCCTCTACTTCTTGGTAGCTCGGTTCCTCCACGAGGGGTTCAGCAGTGTGAATTTCGTCCCCTAATTCTTCGCTATTTTCGTGCACGTTTAATAATTTATCGAAATAATTTTTCCACAGCGACAGTAATTCGTTGTCATTTGTTACGAGGTCCCCGTTTTCGTCCTTCATCAATTGTGCTCTACTCCTAAAACCCTTTCTGATGGCGTTAATCCCTCTGTACATTTTGCGGGGGTTATTTTCCTTACTGTTAGTTTCTATTCTCCTAATAAGATTCTTTTGATACTCCCGCTTCTTATTTCTGTAGATCGCGCTCGTCTGTTTCCTTACGTTAGAATACTCTTTTACGGTCCTATCGCTTCTATTTTGTAAGCTATCTAATTTAGCCTTTTTGCGCCTTTCAAACCAGAGTTCGCACTCTTCGTCAAACCATGGTTTGCTCTTTGGCTTTTTCTTTTTACCCAGTACTTTGTTCGCGGCCTCTTTTACCGTTTTTTCGATGTCCCCCCATAAGCTATTCGGTTCGTCATTCCCCTCCGGCGATGTGTTTGCTTCTTCAAGTGCCTGAAACCTGTTATTAATTTCTATCTGGTACCTAATTCGCTCTGTTCTATCTCGTAGTTTCTCAATATCGAAGCTTTCTACCTTGTTTGCTCGCTTACTATTTTATTCGCTACTAGTCTAGCTCTTAATTTGGCTACAACTAGGAAGTGGTCCGAGTCGCTATCTGCCCCTCTGTAAGCCCTTACGTCAAGAACATTAGTATGACATCTTTTTTCAATGAGGAAATGATCAATTGGGTTCTGTGTGGCCCCGTCCGGCGATGTCCACGTTGCCTTGTGTATGTTCTTGTGCTTAAAACACGTAGTTTTGATTATAAGATCCTTTGCCGTTGCGAAATTTATGACCCTAATACCGTTATCATTGCTAGCTTCGTGTAGGCTTTCCTTACCTATAGTAGGCCTAAACATTTCCTCCCTACCTATTTTAGCATTGAAAACGCCTAATACTATTCTTGTGTCGTAAGAAGCGAACTGGTCGATTACCTGCTCTAAAGTTTCGTAATAGAGATCCTTAGCTTCTTCTTCTTTGTCCTCCGTAGGACAGTGTACATTAATAAATACATATCTATACCATTCCCCTTCGATAATGATGTACGAGAGCCTATCATTGACGGATTTGAAACTTTTAACCGAATGTATGATGCTTTTGCTTACGAGAAATCCGGTGCCTACAGATCCCCTACTCCCGGCCCCATACAGGTACGTGAAGTTACCCGATGCTAGTACTCCACCATCTGGCCACCGCGATTCTTGTATTGCTACCAAATCTAGATTGTTTCAACTAAATTTATAGGTCTAATAAATAAAATATTGTTTTAATATACGGTATAATCTTCCTGCTAATGTATGAAGCGGTTTTTGATGCATAATTTAATATATAAGTTTTGGATGGTTCATTGTCCAAAAGTTTGCAGACCCCTCTGTTGTTTTATTATAGAATACGAACGCTGCCGTCAATTTTTTTTACAGAATATTTATATATATATATATGGGACGTTTCACGTCAACCGGACCATCAGTGCACCCAAAATTTGGGTTAACCTAACAAGACGTTTGAGGTCTCAAAATGATCGTCTGGTCAAGGGCTTTTGAAAAAGTTCTGGCCTTTTCAAAAATCCAATGTGGAGCACAAAATATGGAGCCTGAAACCCACGTTTTCATAGCACATTCAACAAAAACAATAGTAAAAATGTTCTAATTTGTGAAATATCCCACCAAAAAGCATGTACAATTCATGATAGGACATATTATTGACAATGCTGACGGAATTCCAAAATCAAAAATGGCGGAATCAAAATGTTGGACATTATACCTCCACCAAACCAATTTTACCGCAACAAATGATTTTAGATCAGTTTAAAGTATCGATATGGGGGTTTTCGGGGTCACTGAATCTTAGCTTGACCTCGAAATTTCAAAATTTAAAATGGTGGATCCAAAATGGCGGACATTATATCGCCACTAAACCAATTTTACCGCAACAAATGATTTTAGATCAATTTAAAGTATCGATATGGGGGTTTGTGAGGTAAATGGTTATAAATGTATTATCGGAATCAGTATTTGTGCACATGAATCTTATATTTTTCCGGTCTATTAGATTTAGAATTATCTGTCTGCGGTTTTTGCACTTACATTTTTCTATTGTTCTGTGTATATGTATATGCCTGCGTGGATGAAAAAAATATATAATTTAGACAAATTAATCAATCTTTAATGACATTTGTGCACTCTTATCAATTCTGGCTCCTCGTTTGTGGAGTTTTTACTGGTGATAAATGGGTTTCGCCGATATCATAAATTACTCTGTTCCTAGGTTCATTGGCATTTGAGTAATGCATGACTTTCAACGTTTCATTATTTTCTGGGATAAATCCATGCCCCATTTGTATGTTTGTGACAGGTGGACAGTTTTTAAATCTCTTTGTTAGGAATTGACGAGTTTGTTCGTGATTTTTTTTGGTGTATAAGAACAATTTTATATTGAATGATCGCCCATTAGCCCATGAATAAAGAGCTTTAACATCTAGAATTGCTTTATTTTTTGCAGCTTGTAAGCTCGCTCTTGTAGCTTCTCTCTTTACTATCGCTCCAACTCCGTCGCAACTACCTTTTCCGTGTGCTGTTGCAAAACAGTGCCATTCAGCATCAACGCCAAAATCTCTCTTATGACTCATTAAATTACTGATTTGATAACGATTTTTAAAATGCTGTTTAGCACCATCAGTAGCATATATTACCTTTTTTACTGTGGGACAAACCTTGCGAATTTCAGGTATAAGCTTTTGCTGCATTCTGTATACTGCAGTGGCATCATGAGTAGTACAGTCGGACATAGATACTGTACTGAAATGCTTTAACTTGCCTTCAGATTTATAATAAACAGCAGGAAAAATCGTACTTTGATCATTATTAAAATGAAATGCCTGTGCAGCATCTTGGGCTGTAAAAGCATAGTTCTCAGCAAAATCCAATTGAGCAAGAACCTCTTCATCTGAAAGATTATTTTTCTTCCCAGAAATAAACTTTGATTGTTCCTTAGCGATGAAGTGATGAGGTATCAACTTTTCTAGGCTAGAACATAAAGTTTCAATAAATTCTTGCGATGTTAGGCATTGTTTTATCAAAGTGTATCTATCGGTTGATTGCCACGCGCTGAAGATGACTTGATCAATATTGTGCTCATCCATAATGTTCTCAACGTAATTAGAAAACTTTTGAATGTCCGGACAAAATTTGCATTCATTCAAATAACAACTTGGTTTGGGATCCTCACATAGAACGAAATTCAAACAATCTTTATAATTCTTCAGAATATTGTTTGAGATTTTTTCTATATTTACTGCGTCAATCATCGCCTTGAAATTTTGGTGTATCGTACATACACATACATTGTGTGTACCAGAGGATCCTGCAAAGACACAACATTTTGGTCTCAGTTCCGCAAACTTGGTAAGCCCAATCGGATGTTCAGGAAACTGTTCTTTAAATTGATTATGAAGGTTCTTAATATCAGTAAGTAATAATCTTTTCTGCACTTTTATTTTTTCACCATATAAATAAATACTGACGGTATCTTTTTTATTTGGCATAATTCTGCTGTTAAGATCATTTTCGTAAATATCTTCAACTTTCTGAGTAGTTTCTGCAGGTAATGTTTTTCCACGTTTTGCAACAGGAGAAGCTAAAACTCCATCTGATTCTCTTAACTGTTTTGCTTTACGAGCCATTCTGTGAGACACACCAAATTGGTTCATAATTTTACGTATTGCCCAGTGTTCGGGCAAAATAGTAAGAATACTGACACGTAATGAATCGTTCACCGGCAGGGATTGGAATTTGTTTTTAAGTCCAGTTAAAATATCTGTAAGATCATCTTGCATAGGTGCATCCGTGTTTGAAACGGAAGGTGAGTCAGTCTCTGATTCAAAATCAACACGCATACTGACGTTTGGAGATGACAATCATGTAGTTTGTAAAAGGATTCTCTACATGTATCACAAATCAGTGAAGATGTTGGATAATCAGGATAGACATCTTGAAATTCTTTGGAGATCTTCCTAAGAGATTTGCTGTGTCCTATATTAATATCAAATGGATTAACGCATCTATCGATACGATATTTTTTCGCAAGAGAAGACATTGTTGTAGGATATGAGAAAGCACAACCAAAACAAAAAAAAGTGTTAGAAATAACAAAATTATGGCTAGTACAGTTGAACAAGGAGTTGCCGATAAAGTAAGACTTACTCAACAACTGCCTTTAAAAAGGATGTTGAAGAAGAAGTCGCCAATATATCTATTAATGTACCTATTAACTATCCTAAAAAGGACTGTTGGAGAAAAAGTCGCCTATGAATAAAGCCGCTGATGGACTTGCTCACCAACTATCCTGAAAAAGAATGTTGGAGAAAAAGTCGACGATGAAGAAAGCATTCCTTGAAGAAAATATTCCTTTCTATGGGTTGCTAAACGTGGGAAGGGGTTGGGGGTGTAGGTAAAAGAGAGGGATGAAATAAATCACTTGAAAGCAATAAATTCCTTTGCCACAAAACCGTTTTATTTGCTGAAGTCTTTGCACAAGTTGTCATTGGACACGAGCCGTGTACTTGCAGCATTAGGCTGTTGGAAGAGGGGCGAGGTACAGCGCTGGACCCGGCCTCCTTATGTGCCCTCCGCGACGCTACTTCACTTGTGGGTCATGCGCAGCCGCCTAGCGGCGCGCCGCGGTGATAAGCGCTGCAGCGTGCGTGGCGTGTTCGGCGGGTTGCGCGTTAGCAGGGGCTTTTCGCGAGAGAGCCTGCGGGTGGGTTATGACAAATATCCGCCAGTTTATATTGGCCATATTGAATTTTGAAATTTCGAGGTTAAAATAAGATTCAGCGGCCCCTTAAACTCCCATACCGATACTTTAAAATGATTTAAAATCATTTGTTGCGGTAAAATGGGTTTGGTGGAGGTATAATGTCCACCATTTTGATTCCGCCATTTTTGATTTTGGAATTCCGTCAGCATTGTCAATAATATGTCCTATCATGAGTTGTACATGCTTTTTGGTGGGATATTTCACAAATTAGAACATTTTTACTATTGTTTTTGTTGAATGTGCTATAAAAACGTGGGTTTCAGGCTCCATATTTTATGCGCCACTCACAATGGAAGAATCAGCAAAAATGCTGGGAATCTTGAAGTCAGCCAAGGACCAAGTGGTATGGTTAAGAGGACCTCTAAGCCACTGCAGCGAGGTAGAGGGAACAAGAGCCACTACGTCGACGCCCATACACACGCATCAAGGGGTTACGAAAGGCAATATAGACGACCTCATACGCCTGCTGCAAGAAAGTACGAAAGCTCAGATCAATCTCAGCACCAGTCTGGTTAATGGACTGTCGTCAGTCGCGAAAGAGAGCGCCAGGATGAATGCAAATCTGGAAACGCTGACTAATACGCTCAAAACAGACATTGAGAACCTTGAGGAAGTCCGTAAACGATCTGAGGCTCAAAGATCAGAGCACGGTCAACAAGCCAAAAGTCACCAGCGATGTATGTCTTGACGAGCCATTCAAGCTATTCCCGAGAGGACGCGGACGCGGTTTTCGCCCTGTGAATGGCAAGCAGTCCGCACTTCAGATACCAAGATTCCGAGATTTTACGAGCACGGATTTCAAAGGTTCTTCCACTTTCATGCCTGGAGTGAGCATATCCAACCCATACGAATGGAGCGATGGCGTTAACGTAAACTCAGACTGGGATCTGCCTCCATACAAGAATTGGCGCAAGGAATCTGCTGAACGCCTGGGAACCACGTTTAATGATGTAAGATTGCCAGAGGACATGGACGTAAGTAAACGACTTTATGATCTCGATTTGATACGATTATATATTCTGAATCAGTCTAGGTCTGCGAATCGGTCTAACACGAGTATGAACGATATGAAACTCAAACAAACTAACATCACGCGAACGTACAGATTAAAGTTAGATTCAGAGTACGCCCCATTTGAGGAGTTCTTGTTCTCGGAACTGAAATCGCGCAAGCTATTCTATCTATTTGAAAATCAGGGATTCGGTCTGATAAGTCAAGATGAAATTGAGCATGACAGGAACGTTGCAAAGATTATTCTGAACAGAATAGATGATAAATACCACCTGTACACGATGAACATTAAGGATCCGGTAGAACTGCTGGAAAAGATCAAAGAAATGAAAAGGAACGAATTTCAGACCATCGCACATATAGCCCAAAGACGGTTGTTCAATCTAAAGTTCAACAAAGACAAAGAAACGGCCTTTAATTTCTGTTTAAGGTTCGAGGATCTCGTTAGAAAGTACGAAAGCCATGATGGAATAGATAAAATGACCGAAACAGCAAAGAAAAGCCTGTTTTACAATGATGTAGAGCAAGCCTACCCGGAAATTATTACAGCTGAAAACATAGCCAGCCGTAATACGGGTAGGAAGTCCACGTATAATGAACTAAAAGATTTGATTTTTCAGATTGACAAGTCGCACCAGAGAAATACTGGAACGTCCGCTCTGTTTGGAGCTGTCAGAGACGACAGGAGAAGCCGCTCAACCGAGGGATGATCCAAAAGCCGGGAAAGACCGACTAAACGATGCGAAAGGTGTGGTAGTCAGAGCCATGTTTTAACTGCAACAAGTTCGGCCACATTGCTAAAGAGTGCAAGGAGCCAAAGAAGGGACTCCTACGTAAGAGAACATCTGAAAGGAAAAGGAGCTTGTCACCGAAGCGAAAGCTGAGAAGACAGGAGAGCAAGTCTCCTAGGCGTAACGAGGAACGCTTAACCAAGTCACCGTCCAAGCCGCCTTTCAGACGATCTAACAACCACTCACCCACACCAGCAAGAGGTAATGCAATAACCGATACTGTATGCATGTATGTAAGTCCGAATGAATACGATAGCATGACACAAAAGTTTATCGTAGATTCGGGTGCAACTGACCATATGACAAATTCCAAACTCATTCTGACACAATTGCATCAAAAAGCAGAATGCGTGATAGGCTGTGCGAATAAAGACAAAAGATCTAGTATAAAGTCAACGAATCTAGGTCGAGTGAAATTTGAATTGTCAAATGGTAAAGTAATATGTTTAGATAAAGTCATATACGCGGAAAATCTGAGTAAGAACTTACTGTCACTCTAACAGTTCACAGATCAGGGCCTATGTGTGTATCTGGACAAGAAAACCATAAATGTTTATGAACCAAAAACAAAAGTAAAGATTCTAGAAGGAAAGTTTGAAGATCCATTTTGGACGATTGATTTAAAATTAAAAGCTGATAAAAGTCAAGTGATACACACAGATGCACTGGTCTCTCATAAAAGAGGCGAAAAGACTATCAAGAAAAGGGTAACATTAACGATGAAAAGGATAGGTCAGTTCCGACGAATCAAAGCGATAGTAATACAAATAAGTCGACAAATGTGATAAACACCATGAATTTATGGCACATTAGGTTAGGACATACGTCTCTGAATAAAGTAAAAGTTTTAGGAAAGTTGTATCCGAATGTTAAGGAATTTCGGGAGAATGATCACGGAGTGTGTTTGAAAGATTGCGAGATATGTAAGGTAGCGAAAATGAATAGACCGAAGTTCGAAAACGACAAGGAAATGACAAAGAAACCGTTGCAAAGAGTCAGCGCTGATACAATGGGACCTATTACACCAGCCACACACCCTAAAGGTTGCAGATTTATAGTAGTGTTGGTGGATAATTATTCACGCTTCGCAATGGCCTACTAAGTGAAGCATAAGTCAGATGCCGCTGAGTGTATTGACGACTTCGTAGCACAGTGTCGAAATATATGCGGAAAGGACGAAAAATTCTGTTACCTAGACTGCGATCAAGGTACTGAATTTACTAGCGGAAAGACTAAGGAAGTATTGGACAAATATGGTGCGAAACTAAGAACAGTTTGTCCATATACACCGCAGCTAAACGGCATCGCGGAACGCTATAATCAGACGATCCAGAAAATTACAAGAGCTCTGATGTATGATTCAAGATTGCCAGCGAATGCCTGGGATCTAGCACTGAAAGTTGCTGTATACTTGTACAATCTGACACCTCACAATTCTATTGACTTTAAATCACCGATACTCGTGATTAATCCTGAATCGAAAGTGTACATCAATCAGATCCTAAGATTTGGATGCGTGGCATTCACAAAGGTCCAAGGACAACAGGAAACAAAATTCTACAAACTATCGATCAAAACGGTGTTGGTCGGATATACCGACACAGGGTACTTGTTACTGAACCCAGAAGATGGTAAAGTGTACGAAAGTCGTAATGTACAGTTCATTGAGAGGAAGGTCTTCGGAAATGTATACAAGCCCGAAGATATAAAGAATTGGACAACAACTGACGATATGAACAAAGAGACTTGGTTATACGAATTTGAAGAAGAAAGTTCAGATCAAACGGAAGAAGTGGTACCAGTGCCCAAGAAGAGAGGCCGACCACGAAAGGAGATCCAAAAGACGGTAACGAAGTCAAATCCAAAGGTGAATAGACCAGTTACTCGAAAGCAGACACAGAGTAGAGACGCTGGATCTGCAGTCGAGGTACAGGATGAAATCGAAGGTCTGAGTACATATGGCTTATATGCATTGCTGACTGCCATCAACGAGGACCTAAAATCCTATCGAGAAACTGTGTCATCACCAGATGCTGACAGGAAGCAATAAGCAAGGAAAGAGAAGCGTTGCAGAAAAACCAAGTATATGAAGTGGTCGATAGAACGTGCAAAGATGGAAAGAAGCTGAACATCTTGGACTCAAGATGGGGATTCAAACGTAAAGACAACGGAACCGAATACCCAGATTACAAGGTGAGAATTGTTATAAGTGGGTTCAAGGACTCGAATATATAGGATCTCTGCGAAACATACGCACCTGTTTCACGACTTGCATTGGTAAGAGCAGTTCTAGCCATCGCAAATAAACACGACTATATAATGTGGCAACTGGATTTCAAAGCAGCATTTCTTCACAGCCCTATAAAAAGAGAAATATTTCTGGAAATACCATATGGCTTCGAAGAATATGAAAATCAAAGATAGACAAAAGTCTGGAAGCTCCACAAGTTTTTATATGGTCTGAAAACAAGCCCAAAGAACTGGAATGCACATTTTTCGGAGTTCGTTAAATATTTAGGTTTTCAAGCAAATAACAGAGATCCATGTTTGTTTGTATATACTGAAAATAACAGCTGCATAATAATGCACGTCATATTGCTGACAGGGAATAACGAACCCAAGATAAGAGAAGTACAGAAAGAATTAAGTAAGAAGTTCGATATGAAGTTCCTGGGTGAACCTAAAGAATTCCTAGGAATCACCATAACGAGAAATAGAAAGGACAGGACCACAGGATCAGATCAAGTTTATAAATAAGATGCAGACGAAATTTGGATATGCACAGGCTAAAAGCCAACCAACTCCCATGGTAACGAATCAAGTACTTAACAAGCAAAGGAAGCAACGAGAGAATGAACCAACTGATGAAAAAGTCATAAACCAACGTGAATACCGAGAAGTTGTGGGTTCTCTGATGTATCTCGTATCAGGTACAAGACCAGATTTGGCCTACGCCGTCAACATACTGAGTAGACATCAGCAGAACCCGACCGAAAATGAATGGAAAATGGTTACCAGGTTATTCAAGTATATCGCCTACTCTGCGAGTTGGCAGTTGACATACAAAGGTTTAAAAGAGGGAATGGAGTCCTTCTCAGACACAAGCTTTGCAGATTGCAAAAACTCACTTACTACTAGCGGTCATGTAGTTACGTTGTACGGATACACGATAGCATGGAGAACGCACACACAAATCTATGTAGCCCTGTCAACATGCCAAGCCGAGTATGGGGCTATGAGTGATGCTTGCAGAGAGTCAATCAGCATGTGCCTGTCACTGAAAGCAATTCCAGGCATGATGTTCTTTCCTTTCACCTTGTGGTGCGATAACAAAGCAGCAGTAGCTTGCACAAAGATGGATGGAAGTAACAAACTCAGGCATATGTCGGGAATATGTGAGGACTACGTTAAGCAATGTGCTCAACTGGGCTATGTAAAAATAGAATGGGTTAAATCAAAGGAGCAAAGAGCAGACATCTTCACTAAACCTTTGCCCTCTGATAGCCATAATAGACTGACCAAACTACTGCTGGGAAATTAATATATTTTTCATGTTACAGAGTAACTCCTCAGAGATGACCATGTGCAGAGGCGCGATGGAAGACAACACAGCGGTGCGCCCAACGGAGACTGGACGATGTCGAGTGTAATCGGGAGGGAGTGTTAGAATATATACGCTAACACCCGACATCTGGCAACCCCGCAGCGCCCTCGCTGTGTAAAACAGCCACGACCACGTGATCCGCCGCTGCGTTCGTCGGCGCGCTCCGCACGCCGTCTCACTTCTTGCTCGAGGGCCGGGCAAGCCACACGCTTTCTCAGCCACGCCAAGCCTTTCTTTTCTTTGTCCACGTTAAGTTCAGTTACCGAATAAAGCCACGTTTATCTTTCTCATAAACTGAAGTGTTTTCCTTTTGCGTATCACCTTATCCGTATTATTCGCGTCCGCTTGTAACTAATATACCAACAATTTATAATAAAATAAATAGAAAATTAGATTCATATAATGTATGAACAGTTGAAAAGTATTAAGCTGCAACTGTGCATATTTTATTTATTTCAAAACTGTAGAATTCGAAAAAATTAAATAAACTTATTGACACAATAACTGGAGTAAAAAGGTAATAATCAAGTTCAAACTTTGGGCTGTTAATACCAATTAGTTTCAAAAAGATATTAATGTTCAAAAATTTCATTGTTCGCCCTGTATTCTCTGTTTAACTAAAAACTGCATCATTTCTATCTGAGCTTCTAGAAAATGTATTTTAATCAACCTAGGTTTGCTTTTTATTAATTCATGAAAAACAAGTTTTTTCTAACTCAGACATGAAATGGACTCTTTTTCATGCCAGAAAGTAGAAAATTGTGCATTTCGAGCGTAATTGAAAAATTTAGAGTTAGAGCGGAAAGATAAAAACCACTGCCAATTCTTTGGCATGTAGCTTCCTTCAAGATTATGTATTGCTTTAAAATCAAAAATTTTTTTTCTTCATACACAATTTTTTAAAGTTTTTATATTTTTTGACATTCGTTACGATAACGCGCGCCATTTGCCAAAGAGAAACAAACAGGAGGACTCCGGATCTGTATCATGAAAGGACTTGGAATTAAAGCAGTATACATAGTTATAATAAACTTTAATAATCATGATCTTTTAAGAAAAGTACAACATTTAGTTTCCGAGTTATAATGGTTAGGATAGTTTGCGGAACGCGTCTAAAATCACTAGAAATCGAAAAATAGCCATGAAAAAACCGCACATGCGTAACTGAAAATCTTGTTTTTTACGAATTGGTAAAAAAACTGAAAAAACTAGACTAGGTATAGATTAAAATACACTAAATAGAAGCTGAGATCTAAACGATTCAGTTTTCAGTTATATAGAGTATACAGGGTGAAAAAACAAAATTTTGAAGCTTAATATCTTTGAAACTAACTGGTTTTATAAACAGCCCAAAGAAAGGGATTAAGGTACTATATAATGCTAACTAAATCTATAATTTAAACTTAATTATTGCCTCTTTACTCCAGTTATCACCTAACGTAGAAAAACGACTTTTTTCAGTTTTCCTCAGGATCTGCCCCACGAAATTACTTTAAATTAAAGTGGTTTATAGTCCTACAAACCTTCAATAATCATGCTTTTTTTAGAAAAATTCGACATTTAGTTTTCGAGTTGAAACGATTTCAAAAAATTGCGCTTCATGGTGTATAACAAAAGAACGACGAATGATAGTATAAATTGTCAGAAGTAAAAAGATAGCTAATTTTATTCTCTTTCAGGTACATATTAAGCGATTCACTGTTATTAACGTTTCCAATAAGTTTATTAGAAAAAACTGAAATCTGAAAACTAAAAAATAACAAAAAAAAAAAAAAAAAAAAAAAAAAAACGCGTCCACAAAATGTATAAACGGACTGTTTTCTTACTACGTACTAGTAAAAACAAACAAAATAAAACTTGGTGGATTAAAATCTACTGAGAAGCTGAGATACAGGTACGCACACATACACACACAAACACACAACTGTAGGATCCGGGTGGCTAACCACAAAAACGAGCCGCTTGGGTTTTATAAATGTCTAGGTTTTGGCCATATCGGCAGAAACTGCACGGTAACTGAAGATAGAAGTAGGCTTGGCTTTAAATGTAGAAAGATGGGCACAAAGCGAAGGAGTGCACGAACCAACCCAAATGTGTACTCTGCAAAGAAGGCACCGGTGGAAAGAGTGACCACGCAGCTGGTAGCTATGTGTGCCCAGTTTACCGAGCTGCAGTAGAATACACTGACAGACGAAGAAAATAAAATAGTGCAGTTAAATATAAATCACTGCACGACTTCACAGGTCCTACTGAGCAAGTATATCCGTGAAACAGAGAACGACATAGCCATCGTCTGTGAACAATACAGAGAACTGGACAAACCATCGTGGGAAATGGACAGTACTGGTAAAGCAGATATATAGACATGCAGAGACGCCGCTTTCCAGGAAAAAATGACAGGACGTAATAAAGCATTCGTACGCGCTAAGGTCGCAGGCGTACACATTTGCAGCTGTTATGCTTCTCCTAACACGTCGATAGGACAATTCAGACAACTGTTGGACCAAATAGTACTCAGGATCAAATCTGCAGATTACATCTTGTAATATGCATAAATACATACAGCATTCGTCATTTTATATTCACAAATACAGAGCTCTAAAAAAAAAATTAATAATATCTGCACAAATATTTAATCGCAGCATCCCTTTTATCCGGACCAAATCTACCGATTACATCTTATGATACGCGTGAATACATAAAGCAATTGTCATTTCATATTCTCAAATAGATAGCTTTAAAAAACATCTACACAAATAATTCTTCGTAGCATTTCTTTCATCTGGATCAAATCATGAAACAAAATTTTTTGGAGGAATGTATATTTTTATCATATGTACTTGTCTTTACTATTAAATAGTTTTTTACTCATGAAATACATCAAGTTTTGTGGAATAAATGCAAAAAATAATCCGGATAGACAGACATACGGACGGGCGGACATTTTTTAACTTTTTTTTTATGCTAAAAACTAATTGAAATTTGATACATTTGACATTTTCTTCGGTAACCTGAATGATTTCCGTTTAAAGAATATGTCTACCGTTAGATAGATTTAATTTTTTTACGAATTTTGGAGGATTTTTACAAAATCGACCGAATATAAAATTTTAATATAGTGTAGCTGTAGATTTCGTAAAATTGTTTATTGTGAATCTACGAATAGGGTGTAAAAAGAGAGAGCACGATTAATTCACTCAAGCTCTCAGATGTCAGTGCTTACGCTTATCGCTGACATCTGGCACCCTGCGGAATACAACATTTGAAAAATCGTCAATTTTGAAGATATTCAAAATTATTAAATTTCAATCGATAGATCACATTAAAACACACATACATTTCCAAAATCATCCTTTTATCTCAAAACTGGATGTTTTATTTAATAAGTATATGAATTATAATAATGATATATTCGTGCATTTGAATTATTTGAGAGCACCAGATATAGTGACTCTTCTCAACCTACAACTATGGTTAATAGTCATTAATTATAATAGTTTGTTAGATTTTTATAACAATGAATTGAGACAGGTATCTGATTAAACTGCTCGTTATTTGCTCACTGCATGTACAAAGTGCTGACGTCCACGAAAAAACTTCTCCGCAAAGTTTCCCACGATTCAAGCAAAATGTGTTGAAAGACGCATAGTCAGCTGAAGGAACGTCTTTCTATTATGGCTACTTACAATAGCGACTTTGATTTTTTTCTCCTTGCCACGATTTCTTTGTACGCAAGGTGTTACTTAAATGCAGGTCTCCTTGGTGAATGGACGATGTATGGAAATGTCAAACTTCAAAGAAGAAGCCAACTAGCTTAGTTGACGGGCCCCACGAAAGTATTGTTTAACAATAGTACCTGTGGAGATCCGGTGTCAGAGGGCCACGTGTGCAGAGCTTGCTCTGCCTACGCCACATAAAAAACACACATACACATACAAAAATACTAGTATTGCATTGAAACAAGCTATACAGGCACGACCCGATGTCTTTGTGGACTTGTACAATTCATGTCCAAAAAGAGATAAGCCACCTGGAGAAGCTGCCTCTGCATACAGACCACTCTGCATACTGGACATCTAGGCAAGATTTTAGAGCACATAATCGGCGTTAGAATGGACCAAGTCATTGAAGAACTAGGTGAACCAATGCGGCTTCAGAAAAAAACGCTCCACTCTTTACGCCGTAAGCTTAGTAGTCGACACCGCTAGAACTGCAATAGAAGGGAAGAGATGGAAAGGTGGAGCCAAGAAGTACTATGCTATTGTTACACTGCACGTTGAAAATGAATTAAACTCAGCCAGCTGGGGCAAGATTGTGGAACATCATGTACGATGGAGTACTTAGGCTAGAGCTACCTGAAGGTGCAACGGTTCTAGGATTTGCAGATGACATTGCAGTAGTGGTAGTAGTAAAGCAAAAAGAAGAAATGACGGAAATCGCTAACGAGGCGGTAGGTATAATCTACGACTAGCTAAAGCAGACAAGACTTAAGCTTGCTAGCCATAAAACAGAAGCTATCCTCATATATAGTAGGAAAAAAATGGAGACAATAACACTGACAGTGGACGGACACGAAATAGACTCTCAGCCGACCATTAAGTACCTGGAAATCACCATGGACGCCAGACTAACGTTTAAGCAGCATCTCAAGATTCTGTAAAGCGGTACCATATATCATTGAATTAATCATTTAAATTTGTATTTTTTATAACTATCATGCATAGTGTAACGTTCAATGCATGCAAGATTAAAGTTTTTTCATTTTAGACTTTGTGTTTCTATGTTGTCATTGTATATGTATGTTATACATATCTTCCATATTCAAGCGTTTAGTGGACGCAAGGGTTTAATAAAAAGTTCTCTAATCCAAGAATTTAAGTAATATGTAAATCTACATCTTCTATACTATATTAAAATTTTATGTTTGGTTGATTTTGTAAAAACCTTCCAAAACTCGTAAAAAAAAATTAAAGTCCATCCGTCCGTCTGTCCAGATATTTTTTTTTTGCATTATTTCACAAAACTTGATATATTTTATAAACAAAAATTTATTTGATGGTACAGACAGGTACATATGATAAAAATATACATGACTACCAAAAAACATTTTCAAGATTTGGTCTAGGTAGATTGGAAGCTGTGATAACAATTAAAAAAACCGCTGCCAATTCATTGGCATGTAGCTTCCTCCAACTAAATTTATAGGTCTAATAAATAAAATATTGTTTTAATATACAGTATAATCTGCCTGCTAATGTATGTGGCGGTTTTTGATACATAATTTAATATATAAGTTTTGGATGGTTCATTGTCCAAAAGTTTGCAGACCCTTCTGTTTTTTTTATTATAGAATAAGAACGCTGCGTAAACTTTTTATCATTAATCAATAAACATTAATAATGCAATGATTATTTTGATTTTATAAATATACCAATTTTGCCCAATTATTAAGCACAAAAAGATAGCATACTACAAATCTACAAAGTATTACACGTTTAATACACATATAATCATATATATTACGCATTAACATGTTGTTATAACATTATCAAATCATGCTTAAATTAAACATGTATTTTAGTATATAAATTATAATTACTTTTATCCGTAAACCTTTTGAGACAAATTAAACTTACTCTTCCTATATATTCTATAACAACGAACTTCTGTTTTTAAATGTCCTTTGCGTCGTTTTTCACGACGGTTCTGACGTCAAAGGATAGTAGTGAACTACGCATGCGCCTGCCGCTGAGTAAAGCCAAATTTTACAGCGCAAGTTTAATTAGTATAATTTTCTTTTAGAAAAAATTAATAAATATATTTTTTACCATCGAATAATTTGTAAATTATTTATAAATTGTTGCTGCTGAGCGAGTTAACGCAAAAATTATTTCGTTATTGGAAAATTATTTTTTTTTTAGTTTATGAATAATTATTTGTTGTAAAAAAATGTATTGATAAATTTTTGTTTAAACGACAATTACACTATTTAAATTTGCGCGGCAAGTTTAGATTTGCCGCGCAAGACCGTCAAAAACGGTCAGGACATAAGTAAATGTAGTTGTGTGTACTTTAAAATTTGTTTTTTTATTCACCAAAAATAATCTTGATTGCATTGAGATATTGCGATTGCATTACATATTGCAAGTTGAAAATTTGCTTGGTATATTTCTTTTTGTGAGAGTTTCTTCTCCCGATATTTTGTCACGTGACCAGTCCAGTAAGATGTATTATACGCTAGTAAAGTACATGGAATTGATATAATGTGCTTCTGACAGTACCCATTGGGTGGTGTGGAAAACTGTCTATTGTTGTTTCACTGAATGATTATGTATAATAATGATTGTTTCTAATAATTCATTAAGTTCTTTAAACTCACTTGTTCACCTTCAACTTAATGAATGTAAAACTTAATGAATATAAATAAATTGTCTTATAAAGTTCTCTTCAAATATGATGGTCTTAAGCCCGATAACGATAAAAGCAGTCTCTAAATATGCTTATTAAAATAAATTTTAAACTTTAAATATAGAACTAACAATACATTTTGAGTAAGTTAAATTTGTGTTATTTTTATGTGGGGGGCTGTAGGGGAGCTGTGGGGGGGGGGGGGTAGGTGAGGGGGTATGTGAGGCGGCCGTGGGGGGCTGTGGGGGAGGGGGCAGTCAGATTTTCAAAAATAACATAAAAATGAACGATTTTTACGTTATTTTGTGGGTGGCCGAGTGGAGGGGTGGGGGGGGGGCTATGGGGGCGGTAAAGGGGGGTATGGCCAAAATAACTATGTAATATAGGAAGATCAGTATGACATGAATTCATAGGGAGGACTTTAAGGGGACACAACACCTTTAAAACCTGAAAAAAAGAATGCTAAGAAAAATTCATAAATTTTAAGTAAATCATTAAAATTTTTTTATAAATATATATAGCATAAATACCTTTAATTTTATCATGCTAAAACCGTCATTATTCCTGCTTGCCCATTGTGGCACTCAGTGGAAGAATTTGTGAACTTTTTCACTGTCCGTAGGATTCCAAGTGAACGAATGGCTCTTTTGGGCTCAAACTCAAGGAGGATAATTCGTACACTTGTATTTTTGGTATGAATGCAGGAATTTTAATTTGAATGTTTAGAAATAATTTGGCGATGAAAAAACTGAATTTTTTTTCGCTTATTCTGGCACCTTTCTGTATAAAAAATTTTCTAAACATTTAAATTAAAATCCCTACATTCATATCAGAACTACAGGTGTACAAAGTATCCTCCTTGAGCTTGAGCCCAAAAGAACCATACGTTCACTTTGAATCCTACGGACAGTGAGCTGAAATCAATAAAAACAACATTTAGAGAAAATCAACTTTAAAGTTTATGAAAATTGTTGAAAGTATAACTTAAATTAGTGCTTACCAAATCCTTTGGGGCCAAGTTTTCTATGTTTCACACGCATAGACCTTGACTATTAGCAATTATGAGGTATATTCACTTATACCTCTGGGTTCTGTACGGCTTTTCTTACCTGCAAACAAAAAAGGCATTTCATGAATTTTTATAAAAATTTAATAAAAAGGATATTTTATCCTTGATAATGATAACACTTTATACTTATATTTTCTTTTGGTTAATGTGTTGAACCTTCAAGTTGAAACCGGTAGAAAATGACCAGTCTAACCTCCAAATGTCACCAAGCAGGTTAGTGTTACCAGGGTCAGCTAAATTAGATAAAATAAATCAATATTTCAATTTCATAAAAATGAACTGAAGATTACAAGGCCTTTTACTTCAAGATATTTCAGTGTACACAGCCTAGTGTGCACCTGCAGCGTAAGAATCCTCTTCTTGTAATTTCCTGGCTCTCTTTCTGAGTGTTCGTGCTTCCTTGGTGCTGGCCTGGACTTGTCGCTCAGCATGAAAGATCCTCTGGGTATCGGCAGAGTTTGCCCACTCTGCAGTAGCGTGTCCAGGTGCCACCTCAAACGGTTCCAGAATCCTGAGCAAACCAGAACGACCATCATTAAACATGGTTACTACTGCATTTACACCGATTTTGAAGACTGTCAAACCACTGAATGATTTCTTAGAGACTAATCTCTACACACAATTAGTAAAACTCTCGTTAGAGTTTTGTGTAAAACCTCCAAGACATCTTTCCAGTAATTCTGGCTTCGACAAATCTTCATAAATTGGCCTCACTGCATCCATAACCACAATCGGAAGGCTGTTCTTGTAACTGAAGCTTCTGAGGTTTTTAGCGGCTTTGGCTGCTTGCCACTTGCACCAACTGTCGCGTCCTGGTGGGCATAAGTGATGCATTGGCTTTGCGTCAGTTGACTGCATGTGATTGAAAGTTGTCCAGATTGCATTATACATATTGTCAATGGAATCTGGAATGGGAATAGTTTTGCCATAGAAAGTCGACAACTTGTCAATCACTTTTGCAGTGAGCCTTCCTCTTCCGCCAATAGGCTTGTTATGTAAAAGCTTCTTTCCAGAGAAAGACTTCACTAAGTTTCGGAGGCGAGTACCCAACCTCTTCTGCACGTGTTGGATGCACTCGCTACTGGAGTTTGTATCTTCCTTGCTGAACTTGAAGGTCTTGTCTTGTTGGCAGGTTCATCCTCGCATGCTGCTCTAAGAAATCTTCTTGGCCTCTTCTTGCCTCTTCCTCGAGACTACTTCTTGTCAGGATGTATACTCGCAAACCTTCCCTTGGCATCTCGATTATCACACATATTTTTAAAATCACTACACTTCACACTTTTTTAAATAACTTCACTGCTCTGCTTTTACACTAACACTTCACTTTGTTTTTCTTTTTAGGGTTATAAGCTATAAGGTATAACCCCAAAAACACTACAAACACTACTTAGATTAGTTCTAAAACGCTTTTGAAAAATATCAGCTTTATTTATATACTTAGATAACAGCTGTGTTACATAGTGTAAATTATATCTCAGTACTTTATCAGCTGTGTTCAAATATTTTCTGTCTGCTATAGCGAAACCGCGGAACGATCGCTCTGTCCTTCTCCGACACATTGATTTTAACCTGCCCACAGGTGACGCGCGGGCGCGCGATATTTGAATTTAAATAAATGTCCCTATGTATCCATCGGAGCCTTATATAAAAAGCGTAACTAGAAATTTATCTCGAAAATAATGCAAAAAAATCTTATTTTATAATTACAATAAAAATGTTATTCAGATTGAATTAATAAAACTTAAAATTAAAATTATTAGTCGTATTAGACAAAAATTGAAAAATACACAATTTTACGAAAAAACGATAAAAATTTTGTTTTAGTATTTTGTTTATAACTTCGCGGGAATTTTTTTTTTTTGATAACGGGTTTCAGGAGCGTGTTCTACGGAAAATTTCCTGTCAAAATAAGCAATAATAAATCGATTTTTTCGAAGTTTAAAGGTGTTGTATCCCATTAACGGCGTGCTACAACATCCCTATAAGAGGAAGAAAAAGTTTTAAGAAAAATCGGTTTTTACATTCTAGCTCTTAACTTGAGAACCGCTTGATGAAATCGTTTAAAATGTCAGCAGCAGATTGCTTTTTTATGGTGAATCACCAAATAAAATTTTAAAGCATTTGACTACATTGTTTTAGAGATATAAGAAATCAAAAAATTTTCAAAAAAAATTGAAACTTCGATATCTTAAAAACCATAGGGGTTTGAAAGCTGCACAATGAACTTAGCCAAAACACATAAAATATCTACTTTTTTCATAAAATCTCAAGTGCAATAAGACCTTTTTACGTCCGTAATCGAGGCACAAAAAACCTCATTTTTTTTAGTTTTCGATTTATCATTAAAAAAATAAGTAGTTAAATCACTTGAAATTTTAATGGGATATAGTTTGACACGTGACCCATCGATGATGTTTCTTTTTGTGAGGTTATGATGTTTAGTTTCAGAGATATGAATTTTTATTAATAAATCACCTTTTTCATTTTATCTGCCGAACAAAGCGGTTGATCCCGAGGTCCAAACGAGGAAAAGTAGGTAATTTTATTCTCTTTCAAATGCATTTTAGCTGAATCGTGTGTAATAATGGGATGATAAAAAAACGCAAAATAGTGTTTTTCAAAAATCAAAAAATAGTTAAGAAAATAAAAAATAACTGTTTTTCCCGAATGCAGAATCCAAAAATAGATATGCATGTAAAATTTTATTGATATGGACGGAGTAGTTCCAGAAATATTACGGTATACAGACACACACACGTCCATACGGACAACCATACGGACATTTTCTGAAAACACTTGATTTGAACTTCTAACACACCAAGAAGTATTTTCTAGAAGTTTTGACGAAATGCTGTATGTATTTATGCATATTACAAGATGTAATCTGCAGATTTGGTCCAGATGAAAGAGATGCTGCAAATAGTTATTTGTGCAGGTATGCTCTTTTTTCAATGCTATGTGTTTGTGAATATGAAATGACAAAAATCGTTACGTAATCAATTTCTTTATATAAAGAGTACTTACATGAGTTTATCAGTAGGGAAAGATAAATTAATATTAAACAATATAAATTTTGTAAAATAAACCGTAACTTGTAAGGAGAGGAACACTGCGCACCTATATAGATATACTGATAGCATGGGATGAAAACTTAGAATTGTTGTATCTTAAAAAAAAGCTTCGCTTGCCCTATCCAACTTTTTCTCCATGATTTGTATTGCTATTTTACATCATAAGCTAGTTTTTGAAAAATATTCTAAAAAACTCGCTTCGCAATTCAACTAAACGTCCTCAAAATTCGAACTCGGTATAGGCTTCCCATGTTAAAATACAAAATTTCAAGGTTCAATATCTCAAAAAATAATGTCGCTTGGGGGGTAAAAAAATACTACGTTGTGGAGGACACTTAATTGAAAATGTAAACTAAGTTTGAGCGATATCCTAAGAAAATTAATTTTCCGCTGAACCTTAAGTAGTAATTTATGATCGACCGTATCAAAGGCCTTGGCCAGATCAAGAAAAGTTACAATCGTTTGTATATTCCTATCCATATTATTATACAATCTAGCGTGTACATCTATTCATTTTACAAATATTATTTGACGGTTGCTTTTGAACTAAAACTAATACTCCTTATTTTAACAACAGTTCGATGATTCTCTTTTAAGTTAGTGAGGTATAATGTAATATATCTATCGAGAGGTCATTGTTAATTTACTGGCGGTATTCTACACTACTTTGAACATACTTGATAAACCCGTCGCTTAATAATTTTATGATGAGATAAATAGAATAATTTTTCAATGATAATTATATATATATATATATATATATATATATATATAGTTCTGCTTTATTATTAATGATATTGTGTTTATCTAAATGTGGAAGACTTTATAAGTTTATTTGACAATGTTATTAATTTGTATCAAATCAAACAATTCACATTAGGAACTATCAACCGACGGGTTTGTCAAGTATGTTCAAAGTAGTGTAGAATACCGCCAATAAATTAACAATGACGTTAGGAAAACAATAAAATTATAAATCGAATTAAAGAATAATTTTATAAATTTATTCGAAATACGTAATTGCCATTTAACTATTTGATTTCATATATTTTTTTACAATAGTTTGTCACTTATATAAATAATTATTTGAATGAATTATATCATCATCAAATTAAAAATTAATAGTAAATAAAAACCAGTTTATACTTGCCTACCTTTTACCTTTTGAGGAAGGTTTTATTTTAAAGATTTTACGAATTTTTAAGGGTAATCAGTACTTATAATAAAAACTATCCTCTCGATAGATATATTACATTATACCTCACTAACTTAAAAGAGAATCATCAAACTGTTGTTAAAATAGTGAGTATTAGTTTTAGTTCAAAAGCAACCGTCAAATAAGATTTGTAAAATAAATATATTTACACGCTAGAATCTATCTCCACAGAAATACCTATAACCAGTATCCACACATACCTCATAAACTACGGAGTGGTAAGTGGCCCTCGAAACCCTTGAGTAACGAGTTTCGAATAATTATGCTACAAATTCCCATGAAACTCTTGGAGACGACGTTCATACTGTCCACCCGGGCACCAGGTACCTTGGAGTCCGTAGACGTCACGATATTCGTTTTCAGCGACCTCAAAAATCCCCGAGTAACGAGTTTCGACTTATTAAGTTACAAATTCCCCTGAAACTCTTGGAGACGACGTTCATATTGTCCACCCTGGGCACCAGGTACCTCGGAGGCTGTTGCCGTCGCGATATTCGTGTTTAGCGACCTCAAAAACCCCCGAGTAATGAGTTTCAACTTATTATGTTACAAATTCCCCTGAAACTCTTGGAGACGACGTTCATACTGTCCACCCTGGGCACCAGGTACCTCGGAGGCTGTTGCCGTCGCGATATTCATATTCAGCGACCCCCAAAACCTCTGAGTAGCAAAGCTGGACTTATTTTAATAAATACTATGCACCAATGCGTCTATTTGTTATATATACATTTTATTTCTAATTTGATTTGATTTTTCGCGCCACGGAAGTTTCGAGGATAAGAACGGAAGTTGGGAGAAGAAACAAATAATAACAAGAAAAACACAACACAAAATTTTGGTCATCAATAGAATGATAACGGATCGTTCATTTTTTACGAAACTTTTTTTAAATAAAAGTTCTTTTGAAATCTTTGAAAGTAACATTGATTCGCCTGATAAAACAACGTATTTTAATAAGATATAAATGTTTGAATATTTTGTAGAGGTTAGAAAACTCCATTTCAAAGAATTTAAGGTTGCGGTGCGCACGACAGTCCGTATAGTAGTATAGTGCTTATGCTTGCCATCGGGGGCGCTACCGCGCCCCTTGATACTTCAGTAATATAATTTAACGTATCGTTTGAGCCAATATTTTCTGTAAATCCAAATTGATGCTCAGATAAAATATTATTTTTATGGACAAATTCATACAACCTATTGTATATTATTGTTTCAAAAATTTTCGCAATGTTAGATATGAGTGAAATTGGCCTATAATTATTGATGCTATGCCTCTCACCTGCTTTATATACTGGTACAATTTAAGCCTTTTTCAAAGCATCCGGCCAAATCGCATTTTCAATACACATATTGAAAATATGTGTTAATGGGTCCGAGATATAACTTCCAAGAATCTTTGAGGCCTTGCTATTTATTTTATCAACACCACCGCTTTTTAGCTTCAGGTTGTTAATTATATTTATTACCTCACTCGTACTTGTAGGTTTCAGAAATATTGAATTTGGATTTGTATCTGGTTGTTTAAATTCGGCATTATTTGGTTTCACAATATCATCAGACAATTTGCGGCCAATATCACAAAAAAATTTGTTCATTCTCTTAGCTATCTCTTCTTTATCCGTAATTTTATTATCATTAACCTTTAAATAACTAATAATATTACTATTTTTCTGTTTTCCCGTGTTTTTGTTTATGATACCCAAAACTTTTTTTAGGATTGTTGACATTATTTTGAACTAGCTTTGCATCATATTTAATTTTAGCATCTTTGATAACTTTATCTAACATTTTAGCATAGTTTTTGTAATCCAGTTTGAGTTGATCATTCGTAATATCCATCTGCCATAAGTTATATAAAAGTTCTTTGGTTCTACATGATTTAATTATATTCCATCAGTTATCCAATTCTTCCTACCCCGATGTTTATTTTTACTTTTTTTCGATATAGCTTGTTCTACGCCATAACTTAATCTTATCTATTAAATTATTTATAGCTATATTAGGATCCTGCATTGACATGTTTTATTTTGTTGGAGTTTAATAATTCTATAGGTTTAATTTGTTCAGTTTTCATTTTGTTGACTGCAATAAAAATAGGGTAGTGGTCAGTTATTGTAGCTTTGAGTTTATAGGTAACTGTATCAGTGTTATTAGTTTTTATAAATATATTGTTAATGCAGGATTCTTTGGCTAAACCCATGGGTGGTCTTGTTACACCAACAAATCCAGGTTTATAACCTTTTTCTAGAAAATTGCACAGAAATTCCTGGCTCATGTAATCGCATTCTAACAGATCTACCTTAAAATCGCCAATTAGAAGATGATTTTTGATATTTTTGTTTTTGATTAAGTATTTATTCAGATCCATTATAAATTCAATCTTTGGTATTTTGTGTGATCTGTATATGGACGATATTTTAATATTACTTTATAACACTCGGTTAATACTTTTCTGCCGTGTTATAACCAGGGCCAGAAGGGCCCTGTTTATTGCAAATTAACGTCGGGCGTGCAGAAGGCACGGCTCGGCCGACTCAGATCATGCACGTGTTTTTACACGAGCCCGTGGAAGCGGCGTAGGTCGGGTCGTTGGAAATAACACACGAGAAGTTTAGATAAGGAAATGTATATTCAATTGTAACTATACACGGAGGTGCAAACGCCGCACACTTCGACGAACGATAAAGAGAGACGAGAGATATTACCCTGTCGACGTGAGAGAGTGAGAGTGCAGGTACTTACAACTCAGTAGTGGCAGTAGTACTTGACGCAACGGACGCGGTCCAGTCTCGGACGTGGAGATGTAACAGTTCGGACGGGCGTCGCAGCAACTCGTCGGTAACGCACGGACGAATATCGTTCGCTCTCGGGATGCTCGCAGGACTCACAACAAACCCGCGTATAGTAGTAGCGCGAGCTACTCGCGTGGATAGCGCAGCGAGAATAACTCTAGTCGCGGCTCTCCCGGCCGGCGGCACATCGTTGTCATATCTCGCCAACGCTGTGCGGCCAGGCGGCAACCGCGCTACCTATGCTCTCACTTTCTCTGTCTCTATCTTGCCTCGTCTCTCGTTCTCGCTCGTTTCGGAGCTCGCTGGCAGCTTGCTGAAACAATAATCTTATTACAATTAGTACATGATTAGCCGTTAGACATTTGACGTGCACTCGGCCGTCACAACTTTTACTATTTTACTTAATTCTAGTATTTACAATCTCAATTCTACCATATTTAACTACTTCGGTATTTTGTACTAAATTATTATTAACAAAGACTACAACACCATCATTTTTATTTAACCTAATATCGTTGTAATAGCAGTCATATTTCTCATTGGATCCTATCATTTCATATATACTATGATTAGCTTGTTCGTAAGTTTCAGTGCATATTACAACAGATGGTTTGATACTTAGACTCTCAAATAAAATGTTAACTGGATCTAAATCAGCATTCATACTTCTAACGTTTAGGTGCATAATTAAATCATTTTTATTACTAATCAATTTGTTAAAATTATCAATACTATTACAAGTTCTCTCTTTCTGAATTGAATATTTACTTATAGTGTATAAATATTTGGAAGTAGCCATTTTTATCTATTTAAATTTTTCCGCTTCTAAGTCTTGATCCTTTCTGGTTTGATTGAATTTGCTTAGAGAACGGCTGTTGTCTCGTTGCAGAATTTCGTCGACCTTGTTGTTGAGTTGTTCCAGCTTTGATTCGATCTTGATTTTTCTTGGTTATATCGATTTCCGTTAAACCTTGATCCTGTTGAGGTTGTTGACAAGTTACCGTCCTTGCATGGTAACCTGGGATCACAGATGGTAAGGTAGGTTTCATGGTGTAGTCGATTCTATCTATGCATAAGTTTATTTTCTTCTTGTATATGTTGCATAGGTTGTGATCACTAGCATCATGTTTAATGCCAAATGTCGTGTTGTAGTTAACATTTGAATATTCACAATTTAAGCACTTTATTATATTGTTTGTGCAGTCACTGGTCTTATGACTATCTGCACAATTTAGACAAACTGGTTCAGAATTTAGAAACATGGTCTTAAACTTATATAGTCGTAGACTTTGCAGCTTTGGTATCCTACAAAGATTTTGCTGTTATTCTCCTTGATGAACTTGTATACCTCAAAAAGAACCTGTATTAATACTGTCATTGTATCACTACGTTTGCATTTGTACATATGCAGGGCTAAGCCTTTATTTGAAAAACTGCTGAAATTCCTCGAGTTTATATCACTCTCTATTTCAGTTGGACTCCAATTCATGTAGTTGTCGAAACCAACTATTTTTATTTTAGGATTTATAAGTCCTTCTTTCCTAACCTCACAAACTCTTTCTAAGCTTTCCTTTAATACAGCATCAGTTAGTTAAACACTATCATTATTTACACAGTTAATGACTAGTTCCTCTTTTTTGTTATAATACATATTTTTAGTTTGTATCTTTTTTTCTCGCGTTAAGTACTCAATAACCTGCTTTTTCATATCTATAGTCTCATTGCCCATGATATTTACTGTTATTTTTGGCACTTTTTTACAGAGCGGTTTTGGCTGGTTTATCACCTCAGCATAGGATACTCTAGGTAATGCACTATCATACTGTTTAGTTACAAGTTTTTCCTTCAATAAATTATTTTTTTCTCCCAGTTTTTCGACTAGCTGCTTCAATAGTATATTTTCAGCTTTCAGTATGTTGTACTTCTCATTAATATCACAATCCAGTAGATCTTGCGCTGAACTTGTTACTCCCTTTAAGAGTTCTTTCCTTACTTCTTCGGATTTCTTTAACTTTATTTGCGCAATTAAGACTTTTGCAGACTCACTTAGGCTGTCGTCCTCAATTTTTGAGGTTATGTCCCTGTAGCAATGTTCTGGGCAAACCATTAAGTTGTTATTCACTTGCCAATCATTTTTTTCTTTCTGCGTTAAGCAGCTCGGGTGATACGCTGCATCGCAGATACTACAAACAATTGTTGACGCTTTCGTTTGTTTATGACAGTTAAAATAGCTGGGACACTTGTCGGGAGGCAACCGCACACCCGCCATGTTGATATCTGGTCTATCTGTTGCTAATTCAAATAAATTGACCACAAAAAAATGAAACAAAAAACTTCGTCCTAACCGATGATTGAATCCCGGTCCTCAACTTCATAATCCATTATCTTACTGCCTGAGCTATTTGTGCTGTAGTAAGCCTTAAAATTCTATATTACTTTTACCTTAACATATGTTAGATTTATAACTTTGTAAAGTTTACACGTATACTTCAAGATGAAAATTGAAAAGATCTAAAATATTTTAGAAGTTAAGATTGATATTTAAAATCGAAATTTGTACTACTAAATAATATATATTATTTAGTAAAGAAGAATCACTACAATTTATAAGGATTAAAACACAAAAAAACGTATGTTTACACTCTAAACCCCGAAGTAGAAAAATTGGCGTCATAAATTATTATGTTTATACTTTAGGAATAGAATAACTCCTTAGATTTGTACTTTAAGGAAGTTTAAATTGATGACTTTATACTTTGGAATGGCATGAAAATATTTTAAGTGTAAAGAAGAAAATCTAAACATCTGAAAAAGTTTAAATTGACTATTTTCAACTTTCCAAAAGTATGAAATTTTTCAAAAGTTCAATTTTATAACTTTCTGAAAGTCTTTCTACTTTGGGGTTTAGAGTGTAATTGATAAATTAATTTTTTGTATTATGTGATAACATTGTTTTCCTTATTTTATCAAATAACAACAGATCTATACACGTAAATGATCAAGTGGCGTGGGAGCGCCACGAAGGCGAGTTTGAGAAGCAGACGACGCCTCGGCGCCCGTGACACTATTTACTTCTATATTGGTCTCTTGAATTTTCAATTAAGGAAATAAATTATTTATCATTCATGTAACCAGCTAATTTTGATAAATGTTTATACTGGTATGCCAAACTATGATTTTAAACCAAAATATCAGCAATAAACCAGCTTTAACATAATAAACAAGTATGCAGGTGAACAAAAATGCTGAAATCACTTGCTTAATTTTTCTTCAGCCCAAAAAGTGGTAAGACCGTTAAGTTAGCTGCGTGCAGTTTGACCGAGTGGTTAGACTGTGAAGTTGGCCGCACAAGCTATTGAGCCTACATTGTCTGCTCCTCTGCTTGAATTATAAATGTGTGCTCCGTAGTATTCGGTGTTTTGGTGTAAAAATCTTTCAAGGAAGGTGTCTAGATAAATAGGGTAGCTGATGACGACGTCTAGGTGGTGCGCTCCGTGATTTTTGGTGTCTAGGTGTTGAAATAATTCGAGGGCGGTGTCTAGGTGTACAGGGTGGCCGATGACGAGTTCTAGGTAGTTCGCTCCGTGGTTTTTGGTGTCTAGGTGTAAAAATCATTTGAACGCGGTGTCCAGGTGTACAGGGTGGCCGATGACGAGGTCTAGGTCGTGCGCTCCGTGGCTTTTGGTGTTGAAATAATTCGAGGGCGGTGTCTAGGTGTACAGGGTGGCCGATGACGAGGTCTAGGTAGTTTGCTCCGTGGTTTTTGGTGTCTAGGTGTAAAAATCACTTGAACGCGGTGTCCAGGTGTACAGGGTAGCCGATGACGAGGTCTAGGTCGTGCGCTTCGTGGTTTTTGGTGTCTAGGTAAATAAATCATACGATGACGGCGTCTAGGTGTACAGGGTGTCCGATAACGAGGTCTGGATAGTTCGCGCCGTGGGTTTTGGTGTCTTGGCGTAGAAATAATTCAAGGGTGGTGTATATCAACAATCAGTGATCTCATGTTAGTGATAAAAATGTTACAAAAAAGCTTTGATCTAAAGGTGCTAAATATGCTTATATTTTATTTCTACGACGTCGAATATGAAATACTCAAAAAAATTTACTAAAAAGGATTGAAATCTCTAAAAAAAATAACTTTTAAAAAAGTAAAAAGTTAGGCAAGTTTAATATATTTCGCAACAAAATTACAGATTGAAAAGTACTAAGATCAATCAAACAAAGTCAAGTTTATTATATTTAATCGTGATGAAGCAAGGAACAACTCTCAAGATAATTACTACGTAACTTGCCATGCCCGTTTCATTGTACTTATGGTGTTTGTATGACGTTCTAATACATAAAAGGAAATTTTAGTTGTTCACCAATAAACAAAATTAAACGGGCATGGCAAGTTACGTAATACTTATCTTGAGAGTTGTTACTTGCTTCATCACGATTAAATATAATAAACTTGACTTAGTTTGATTGATCTTAGTACGTTTCAATCTGTAATTTTGTTGCGAAATATATTAAACTTGCCTAACTTTTTACTTTTTTAATAGTTAATTTTTTTTTTAGATATATTACTAAGATTTAGATATGAACTGCAAATTATCATTCTGAATTATCAGTCCAACTGAATTAAAAAATATATTTTTCATAATTGCTTAGTAAAAACAAAATAATATATTTCAATTTAAACAAATACTTTAATTTTATGAGTGATTTCTGACGTGATGTATCATCTCTCTCTCTCTCTCTCTCTCTCTCTCTCTCTCTCTCTCTCTCTCTCTCTCTCTCTCTCTCTCTCTTTCTTTCTCTCTCTCTCTACTCTCTCTACCGAGAGCACCTGAGTCGCACATGTGTTCTTGTCACGCGCGCGATTATCCCTTGCTTATATATATATATATATATATATATATATATATATATATATATATATATTTCAAACCAGGCCTGCAAACATGTTACTTCGTTTACCTCTACAGGATTGTTAAGTATGAACTACATACTTTATACATTTTTGTAATAAATCTGTTCTTTTATAAATATATTATTCACGATTAATATCCCCGTTTCACTCCCATTTTATAGTTTCCTTACTTAGAGTGATTCCAACCCGTGCCGTTGTCCCAAATCGTGGAAGGGAGGTTGCGCTGAGTCGAAAGAATTGAGCTTCGGGGTAAGTCCGAGCTATTGCCATGCACGTATTTGGCAACTCATACTCGATTACGCTATAACTAGCTGTGTTATGTACGTATAAACCCTCATATTATAAAATGCATGCTTTAAACCTAAAAATACACGAAATTCGTGCGTGCGTTACAGTAAATAAAATATGCACAATAAGAAAGAAGCATCAGTTTTTTGAATGTTTATGTTACATAACTTGTGCACGCCTGTTTCTATATATATCATACTTTTTAGAAAAAAAGTCGTTTAAATACCTATATAAACGATGAAAGATTTTCCAAAATTTTCTTTTTTAATGCTGGGTTCATCAGCACCAAGAAGAAAAAGAATTCTCGGTTCACTATTTTGTAATTCTTCCAAAGTGGCTTTGTATCCTAGATCTAAAGCAGCCACTTGCGAAGCGTTTGTATGAAGAATGTTCATTACTTTCCAATCTTTTGCAATCTAAAAGAATTACATTTAAAAATGTTTGAATTTGTATTTACGCGTAAAAATAATTAAACAGGTATACAAACTTTAACTTGATTCTCAATTGTTTTACATAATGATTGTGTTTCTGCAAGTATATGTGACCCATCTTTTCGATTGAGTTGCTCCGCACCAAGTATGACCATAGGTCTTCTTGAATTTTTCAGAATCTCACTAAAAGGGTTTAAACCTAATTTTATTTGGGATATTATGTCCGGAGAATTTCCTAAGTTCTGTAAAAAATAGTAAATATTGTATAAGAGGAATCTTATTAATGCCTCCTAAAAAAATCTTCGTAATAGAAATATTTTTACTTATACTAAAATCATGTTAAAAGTATATGTGAAGACGGTTTTATGAGAATCAAAAAAATATGTAAATAACTCTAAGATAATTCTGAAATTTTTAATGCAGGGTGATATTGTCAATTTCTGCAAAGACTAGAAGAACTGAATAAGCAGTATGTTTCCTCCAAGAAATATGCTGATTAGAATATCGTTTTAATGATTTTTGCTTAAGGATTCAAATAACGAAAGAAAGCTGCTGAGCTTCGGAAAAGGGATTCCGCTAAGACTTTTAAAAGTGTTGTCAGGTACTTTACAATGAGGGAAATTACTTGTAATTGGATCTTATAAGGTATTTTTGATACAGTGTGCGTAAAATGTACTTTTACGCACGCTCCGCGTAAGTAATTATCTTACTGAAGGAGCACCCGTCACAATATCAAATCATATAATTTTCATGAAAATAGTACATTGTGTAACAAGGGGAGAAAATAAGCTATGTCAAGCGTGGGTGAGGTGCAAACACCTCACCCGAGTCTGACATAGCTTTTATTCCCGTGTTGGACTTCTTTTATGCGTGGAATTTGGGTAGGAGATCGTGCACAAAAAATTTGAGAAATTTGAGACATTTTAAAAATTTGAGAAATTTGAGAAATTTGAGAAATTTGAGAAATTTGAGAAATTTGAAAAATTTGAGAAATTTGAAAAATTTGAGAAATTTGAAAAACGGGTATTAACAGAGGGGAGAAAAAAATTCTCCCGGTACTTCTCAAACAGGGAGAAAATTATTTTCTCCCCGCTTGAGCTTAAACTTTTTCTAAAACGCTTGGAATGGACGATTTTCTACGCTATTTTTAGGTATGAAAAAAGGCCCATTTTATGCGCGTGTTGGGAAAAATTCAAACCTCAATATTTTAAATACCTTAGGGTCCTCATAACCTAATAAAATCATGAATTTTTTCAAAACATTTTGAACTTTACGGTAACGGGGTATACAGGGTGACAGACAAAGAATTTGAATCTTAATAACTTTTAAACTAATTGGTTTCATAAGCTGCAAAAAGAACTTAGCCAGGGTACTTAGCCAGGCAAATGATTTATCTTTTCTCAAATGCAGTTTTCAATTATGCAAAGTATACAGGGTGAGAAACAAATTTGGAATCTTTAAAACTCATTGGTTTCATAAACAGCATAAAGAAAGGGATTAAGGTGCTATATAATGCTAACTAAATCCGAAATTTGAACTTGATTATTGCCTTTTTACTCCAGTTATTGCGTCACGTAGAAAAACGATATTTTTCAGGTTTTTTTCAGGACCTGCCCCATGAAATTACTCAAAATTAAAGTTAAGTATAGTCCTAATAATTTTTAATAATCGTGTTTTTTTTAAGATTAAACATTTATTTTTCGAATTAAAATAGTTTTAAAAAATTGAGCTTTATGGTGTATCATAAAATTACGACGAACGATAATATAAATTTTCCGCGGTAAAAAGATGGGTAATTTTTTTTTTTCAAGTACATATTAAGCGATTTACTTTTATTAACTTTTCCAATAACTTTATTAGAAAAAACTGAAATCTCAAAACTAAAAAGAAGATATAAAAAAACGCGTCTACAAAATGTAAAACTGGACTTTTTTCCACTATTTACTAGTAAAAACTTAGAAAATGAGACTTGGATATCTCGGCTTCTACACTAAGTAGAAGCCGAGATACAGGCGTATAAAACGAACACACACACACACACACACACACACACAGATACATCCGTACAATCATTTTTCAAAAACACCATTTTTCGACTAAAAATGCATCAAAACACACTTTCCACGTGATTTTATACAAACTCCAAAAATTACTACTATAAGACTTCCTTAAGAAGGAAGCAAAAATTTCCCGAATTCAGGATCAGAAATCATATATGCATGTCAAATTTTATTACGATCAGTCGCGTGGTTCCAGAATCATAACGGTATACGTACACACACACACAGCCATCCGTACGAACATTTTCTAAAAACGCATGATTCGAACTCTAAACACCTCCAAATGCGTTTCTTCGGAGTTTTAGCGAAACTGAAAATTTTACTATTACAAAGCTTTCTCTAGGACTAAGCAATTATAGCAAAACTATCGATTAAGGAGGTTTCATAGATCAAAACATCAATTTCTTTCAAAGAGATCGGTAATCAGAGGCTTTACTTCATTTTTCACGATTCTTGTATAATACACTTTTCGAGATCAGAAATTTGATACAATTTTTAATTAGCTTTATTTTTCAGAGGAAACGGTATTTTGACCTTTTAAAAACCAACTAATAAAAAATATTTTCTGCTGTGGGTTTATTTTATTGCGTGTGAATGATGCCTAAAAAGTCGGCTATAACTCGAGAATATAGGCTTGCGAGATCGAGACCACCTGGATTATTTTAGGGGACGGATACACCTGTAAATGATAGTTGATTTATTTTTTGATTTTTCATAGATACATTTTTTGAAATTTTTCAACCTTAAAAAGTATTTTTCATATATCTTTAAAGTTATTTGACGTTTTCTGCATTATACAATTTATATCAAGGTAAATCAATACATAAATTGATCTTTTGACTAAGATGCCGCAGAGTTTCTTGAATTCTATTCATATGTTTACATCCCACCATATCTTCTTTTTTTTTGTTTAGAACACATCGTCG
The DNA here is from genome assembly GCF_009193385.2 of Nasonia vitripennis. Taxonomy (NCBI): domain Eukaryota; kingdom Metazoa; phylum Arthropoda; class Insecta; order Hymenoptera; family Pteromalidae; genus Nasonia; species Nasonia vitripennis. The sequence goes on along the minus strand of NW_022279593.1, from coordinate 237,357 downwards.
GTCCCTACGAAGTGTAGTACGGTTCAGATTTGCTACAAAGATTAGTACGGTTCAGATTTGCCGCAAAGACTAGTACATTTCAGATCTTTCCTACATTAAAAAATCTAATTGGTTTGGACATAAACAAATAGTTATTTTGGTTAAAACTAATAGAAGTGCAATATTTGTAAAGTTGCCGAAAAATGTTTAAAAAATTTCGAAATTTAAAAAATATTTATTGAAAACTTTAATTAGAAGAAAAAAATTAATATTAAATCTCATAACAACTTTTTAGGACCGACAATATGTGATTTTCAGATGAATGTGGGGATTAAGAATAAAATTTATTTAACAAAGTTACAGCTATTAAAGGATAAATTTGTTAAACAAATTATTAGGATAATTAATCATATAATGCAAAGTTGCCAAAAAATATATAGATATATAAAGTTGACTTTTGGAAGGTTAAAACATTAAAAAAAACCGAGTCAATTTAAACGAGTCTATCTCTTAAAACATAATTTCTATACAATCTCAAACAAAAAACCGCTGCCAATTCTTTAGCACGTAACTTCCTTCAACAAAATTTATATTTCCAATAGATACAATATTGTTTAAATATACAGTATATTAATGATTTTTAAAATATTTTCAATCTTAATTATTTTACTGAAGGAGCACTAGTCACAATATCAAATCATATAATTTTCATGAAAAAATTTAAACCTCAATATTTTAAATACCGTAGAGTCCTCATAACCTTATAAAATCATGAATTTACTCAAAACATTCTGAACTTTAGTGAGCGGGTTAGAAAGTTTAACAGAAATAGTAATTTTCAGTAATACAGGGTGAGAAAAAAAGAATTTGAATCCGGATATCTTTGAAACTAAATGGTTTTATAAGCTGCAAAAAGTACCTAGCCGAGGTAATCAAAAGATCGATATTTTCCCAAAATTTTAACTTAAAGCATTTTTACTCCCGTAATCGTACCACATAGAAAACCTATATTTTTTAGTTTGAAAACTAGTCATCGAAATAGTTTAAAATGTTTATAGCAAATAGATATTATTGTTTTTTATTGCCATACATTTTTTCAAAAAGTTTGACGATTTAGTTTTAGAGACATTAAATTTTTTTAAAAATCACCTTTTTTATCATAAAAATTGAACGAAACGGTCAATCTGGAAAATCTTCCGGGAAAAGTAGTCAATTTTATGCTCTTTTAGATACGATATTGTTGAATATATTGTATAAATCATATCATAAAAAAAAGCAAAATATTTTTTCAAAAATCGAAAAATGGCTATAATGGTCAGAATCACAATAAAAAAAATATATATGTTTCCCGAATTCAAAATCAGAAAACATATAAGCATGTTAAATTTTATTACGATCGGTCGCATGGTTCCAGAATCATAACGGTATACGCACACACACACATCCATCCACACGGACATTTTCTAAAAACGCATTATTCGAACTCTAAACACCTCCAAATGCGTTTCTTCGGAATTTTAGCGAAACTGAAAATTTTACTATTACAAAACTTCCTCTAGGAGGAAGCAAAAAATTTATCTATGAAAAATCAAAAAATAAATTAATAAAAATAGTTTACTTATAAGCAGGTTGAGCTGCAGCCTGAACTCGTACGCAAAATGCAGTTGACAAACAAGCCAAAAATGTTAAAAAATCTCATTTTCGGAGAGATTCTCGACTTAAGGAGATATCGTAGCTAAAAATTCCCTTTTTCTCTTACACATAACTTTTGAAATAAAGCTTTTAATGAAAAACCAAGTCTGTGGCGCCGTAGTGTTAAGATTAATGAATCGTTCTACTCAAGGAAATGTTGATAGGACTTTTAGTTTTTCTAAAAATTTAGAAGTACAAACAGACAGTTTACGCGATTGGAGCTAACTTCAAAATGATTGTAAAAATTGTTGCCTTCAAGTAGGCTTTCGTTTTCTACAAAATTCATAGTTTGAATTATAGCCTCGCTGTTGACTCTTCCTCTCTAAAATGTGTAATAGGGATTTTGAATCTGTTGGAATCCTCAATACTTGCAGCGTGCATAGCTAAGTTGTCAGCTCTTTCGTTTCCTGAGATCCCTATATGCGCCGGGATCCAGTTAAAATTAATGCGATATTTGTTTGTTGTTTTAACAGAAAAATCGTAGACTTTTTCCCTTATTCGATAAATATAGGGCAATCCCTATATTTATCGAATAAGGGAAAAAGTCTACGATTGGTCTTTACATTTAATGTGGGATTTTTTAATGAGTTTTGGGGCGCTTAGCAAATCAGTAAAAATCAGAGAGTTACGATTAGGATTTTTCAGAGCGATATTGACAGCGTCATAAAGAGCTATGCATTCGGTAGTAAATATCGAAGCAATCTGCGTTAATACTTATTGTTATGGTTTCGTTTAGGGCTTCGCAAAAACAAGCACTTCCGACAGAAATCAATAAATCAGACTTGCCGCCATCTGTAAAGAAAGCATTGGCATTTTCATTGCAAATTAGTTTGTTGTTTAAGTGGTTGGGGTTACTATGAATTTTAATTTGTTTTCCTATTTCTGTGTTAAATTCAATGTTAGATAGTAAAATTTTGTAATCATAGGTGTACATATTATTATTATTTTTAGTGTAAATGAGATTTGTTTTGGAGCTAGTGCTTTCGATGCAAGATTGGATAAGTATGTTATTGAATTTTCTTAGATTTGTTTTGTTTGAAGCAAGTTTGTTAAAGTTAAGTATGGTTTTGTGAACCGGAAGATCGTCATTAGAATAAGTTTTATTGAGATACAATTTGCATCAGAAGATTATTCGTTCTTCAATGAGTTAAAGATTCTGCTAAGAGAATATTCGTCGGAGTGTTTGTTCTGAAGCCCATCGCTAACCAAATTACCGCATATTGTATTTTTTCGAGTCACTGTTTTTCGAGGGTCTGAGTGAGAAAGTAAATAAACCACCCATAATCTATAATCGATCTAATAAAGCTTTTGTAAAGTATTAGTAACGTAGTTGGGTTTGAGTCCCATCACGTGCCTTTTAAGAATTTAATTATGTTTGTACCTCTAGAAGCATTTTTATCTATTGAGTCAACTTGTCTAAAAGAGAAGTCGATAATCAAAAATAATCCTGAGAAAGCGAGCAAATTTGCTGGATATGATTGATGTGTTGTTTATAAGAATTTCCGTTACTCCCAGCTTGATGTATATATATGATATTTTTCGGTAGAAATAGTGTATATTGTAAATATTTTCAGAAAATATTTTTTGTTTTTTAATTTACGTGAAAAAAAGTTCTTTTGGACAAATATTCTGTTGTTTTTTTTTTTTGAAGGATTCAACCCAGGCTGGACTTCTTAAGTTTAACGAAAGATTTACGAGGTTCTATTAAGCTTTCTTAGACTGGTGTTTTTGTTCCATTTTTCGATACTGTAACTGACTTCGGTGTCGTCATGGATTCAAAGTTAACGTGGAAACAACAGGTGGAAGCAGTTAGCCGAAAGATAACACAGTTCCTTATGAGCTTAAATAATTTATTTCTTGTATCAGCGAGACGTTACATAAGCGGCTGGCCAAAGATCTTGTCACCTCTCTCCTGGATTACTGCTCTATAATGTATCTTGACGTGTCGAGGAAACTCTAGACTATATTGCAGAGGTTAAAAAATTCGTGTGTGAGATGTATCGATGGTGTGTGGAGGTACGAGCATATTACTTTCTTCAGCAGAACGCTGCGCTGGATGGACATTAGAAAGAGAAGAACGTATTTTACGGCGGTGTTAATCTACAAAGCTTATTGCATAGGGAAACCGCCATACCTTTAGGTCCCGTTCCAGAAAAACGAATGTAGGATCTCGGACAGGTCGTTGCGGGATATATTCGGAAAAAAACAAACACTAGCTTCAATTAGTTCAAGGCGCAGGGCGCCCGCCAATGGAACTCGCTTCCACAAAGTTTACGCACATTGCTTTCGCTCTCGGAGTTTAATCAAGTGTTGCATAACTATTTATTGACAATTCTCTAGTGCAATAGAATGTAAGATTATTTATTATAGCTTTGTGTATGCGCTTTGTCACCTGTATCCATCAATCTGTTATTAAAACTAGTCTGCGTTGTTGTCTAACATAACGCAAAAAAATAAGTTGATTTATGTGTCTTACACATCATAATTAAACGTATCTATGTATGTACGAATTTGTGGTAATCGCAGACAAATCTGTGATAACAAGCTAAAGACTATGCATGACATTTATATATCGTCGCTTCCTACGAAGGGTAGCACGGTTCGAATTTCCCGTCATAAGTAGAACAACTCATTTGACGCACGCTAGACTAGCACAATTTGCGCATTTGCTGCGAAAACCAGCACAACTCGAACTTTCGACAACGATTTTCTATAAAAATTTGCCGATTTTTGCGAAACTGTTCCTAATGAACATTTTTAAAAGTTTACAATTTACAACTTTTTACCGAATTTAACATTGTTTTCACAAATACAATAATTTTTTACAAGCATTTTTTTTAATTGTTCACTATTTTAAGAAATTTTCGAAATTTTTCAAGACTTTGAGGTTTGTCTGTCTTTGTCCAAGGTTTTAATGAACTTAACTAACCCAATAATCCAATAAAAACGTAAAATACTCACATTTTAAGTAATATAAGTCGCGAGTTGTGCTAGTCTTCGCGGGAAATACGTGAGTTGTGCTAGTCTTCGCGTGAAATACGTGAGTTGTGCTACTCTTGACGGCATTTCTGAATTGTGCTACTCTTCGCGGCAAATCGTGAGTTGTGCCAGTTTTCGTTTGAAAATTTGAACTGTGCTACTCTTCGTAAGGAGCGACGATATATTCCGAGTACTTAGAAATTAAATCTTATTTTATTTTATTCTATTATATTCTATTTCTATTATATTTTTAAATAGTATTAAAGAATAATACCTTATAATTATACGTCAAATCTATATTTGGTCCAATAAGCCCAATTGTTTGTTCTCCATGTAAGTAGCCTTTTCGAAGCCGTATATTGATTATTGGTGCTTCGTATCTTGGATTCGTTCCAATCAGTAAAATAACATCCGCATCTTCAATTTTTGAAATACTATTATTCAGTAAATAATTACAACGAAGATCAATGCTTACACCACTGTTGGGAAACTGTTGTTCTGTTGTTAAAAGTTCACTATCAAGTGAATTTAATAAATCCTTAACACAAATCAAAGTTTCTGCGTCAGCCATTTTACCGGCTATGGCAGCACACTTATTAGACGAAAGATTTTGCATTGCTCGGGCAGCTAGAAAAGTAAATGTATAAAAATTAAATTAAAGTCACTTCTATTTAAAATATGAAAAATTGTTTTTATGAATAAGTTTTGGAGGCTTCTTCTTTATATGATTTAAGAGGACAAAACACTTTTAAATCCTAAAAATTAAAATTCTAATAAATTAGGACTAAAAAAAATTAACTTTTAAAAAAGTAAAAGGTTAGGCGAGTTCAAAAGACTGATTAAAAAATTCAGTTCACTATTTTCAAATAAAATATGAAACTAAAAATAAATATTATTGTTTATGATAAAATATACTGAAATTAAAAAAAATTCTACAATTAGATTTGAACTCGGGACTGGTAGGCAATCCTCTGATCACCTGACCACGAACCACGAACATCTACTGTACTATTTTGATCCTTGTTAGCTTCATCTAACTTTGTATGGATTAGCGCTTAAACATGACTAATTAAAAGATTCGTTCTGCTATTTCAATTGCATACACGGAGAAAAAAAACGTTGAATCTACTGAGCTCAGTAGAATTTACACAAGGTGGCGAAAGAGCCCAACAGTACGCGTATAGACTAGGTGTGTGCGAGTACTCGAAAAGTCGGGTTACTCGATCGAAAAACTCGACTCGACGAGCTTGAGTCGAGTAAAGTTACTCGAATATTTCAAACTACACGAATTTTTCGAACTACTCGAATTTTCCGAGCTACTCGAATTTTCCGAGCTACTCGAATTTTTCGGGTTACTCGAATATTTTGAGTTACTCGAATATTTTGAGTTACTCGAGTTTCTCGCACTACTCGAGATTATTTTTTAACAATATATTTATCAAACCACTCGAAATTTTATAATTATATTCACGCATGGCTTTAAGACATCCTCAGTAAAGCAGGCAGCAATGAAAGTGAGAGCTCATAAAGCTTATACTAGCGAATTGCTTTTCGTTCGTATATAAACTAAGCAATAAGCTTATAGGTTAAGCTGGTCGTGGTCAAGCCCTATAGAAGTCGCAAAAAAATGCACTGCTCTTACTGTTCTCGTAACTGCAGTTGTTGTTGGAAGTAGGTTGAAATCGTAGTATTTATTTAAGAGACTTTATTTAAATAACACAGCCGAGTTCGTATTACAGAGTTATTACAGAAACTAGTAACAAACGAGCAAAATATAATTATGACACTTTTTAGAGAATTAATAATAATACACTGAATAAACTTTGTGTGAACAAAATAGAGAAAGCTTGTTGTGCCGCTGATGTGTTGGCTGGTCTGCGGTTCTTGAAGAAGTGAGTCCCTGTGCCTCTGCGTCTCTGCTGGGGAGCGTCGCGTCGGTGGTGGGTCGGGTGCAATAAAACCCAGGTAGCAACCCTCGGACCTCTGCTCCGCTCTTGTACGGCTATGAGCTGTGTGTGTGTGCATATCGTTGTATGGGCGAGTATTTTCTCAACAGTTGTGAATCCCAGTTTGAAAAGCGCGCTACATATATGCTCGTCCGCGGAGCGGCCTATTTTCAGGGTTGCTGTGGGGAGACTTGTTTGGCATTCTCGTTCACGCTTTAAAATACGCTGTTTTTAGGGCCGGCAATATAGCCGTGTTCAATATATTATATACAATGTAACACAACCATGTTATGTGTGTTTATATTACGTATGTATCATGTCTATGTGACTTAACAAACACAGGCTCACAGACAAGAGCATGCCCGTGTGATATACATACATTAACTGGGTTCAAAACGGATCTGGCGCCCCCTAGGAGGAGCTTGCGACTAAGCATTCTTAAATGCGTAGGTTAGATTTTGAATAATTTCAACTATTTCGAACGAGAAAGAAGAAAAGGAGTTTTTGCGCATTAGCATCGTCAAAGACAGTACTGATGAGAACACTTTGCGGTAAGTATTTGATATTTATATATTTTCGAGTATGCAAGTAGAGTTTACATATGTAAGGTAGAATTTCCCCCTTAAAAACGATGGATATGTTTAATCTTGGATTTTAGGGGATACAGTAATTATATAATTCGTGAAGTTCGCGTCGTTTTTAAAAGTACGAGTGCAATATAAGTACATTCCCATAGTTTTATAGAGAAGGGTCGAGCAGTGGCGTACGAAAAACTCAATTTTCTCGACTGTAGGTTGGAGATTCCTCAATACTAATATGTTTTCATAAATAAGGTTATAGATTTAGCCATAAAGCTTTCATAAAACTTTTCTAATTATTGTTTTCTTTGGATATAATTGGCAGCATGATCTATAAATAAATATTCTTTTTTTAAATTACAATTAAATAAATAAGGGAATTTTGATGGCCTAAAAAATTTAACTCAAGGTTGTTCAGTTACTAAATTTTATTTTATTTCTGTTTAAATTAAATTTGAGAATTTAACAATTTTTAGCCAATACGTTACTTTAACATGGATTCAAGCAGTAATACAGCTAGTTGTCACGAAGATCCTCAGAAGTCTTCCGAAGATCTGATTGTAGGTAAGTAAACAGATGGGAATGTTTGATATAATTATAATAGCATAGTATTTTCGTATACACTTTTTTATTTTAAATATAATTTTTGAATGATACATTACATGTTAAATTACTTTGACTGCTGTAAGAAAAATTTAAAATTTATTTATGTTCGTGTTAACTTCAGAATTTCCTTTCAAATTAAAAAATACTTTAAATTGGTAAAGATTATTTAAAAATAATAGTATATTACGATACTATTTCGGTAAAGTAGTTTTTTTAGCGCGTACAATTTTCCGTAAGTGGTTGACAAATGCTAAGCTGCCGCTATGGGTATTCACTATCGAGCTGAATTACGAGCTTAAATTCAATAACGTCAACGATAAAAAAAAATCTCAAAGAATTCCCGCGCCGATGTTTTGCTATTCGCGGCATTAACTCTCGCCACAACACTCACACACACGAGATGCAAATTCCATGCGTCGACCTTCAATAATCTCGGCCAATTGCTATGAGAAATCGTACACGCTCGCCACTGCCGACGCGACCTTGGGGAGGAAACTCGAGCAGCAGTCGCGAGGCTTTTATACACGTCTCTCTCTCGCTCTCTCTCTCTCTCTCTCTCTCTCTCTCTCTCTCTCTCACTCTCACTCTCTCTTCTGCAACTTTTCACCTGCTTTTCTCACACTTCCTGGCGCTCAAATCATCGGAGGGTTACGACGCGTTTTTCGTCCGTTTAGGAAAACACGTGTTCGCGTGTGTACGATTTCCCATAGTAATTGGCCAAGATTATCGTCGTCCGCGATATGTTCGCGAACACGCGTCGGATTATACTGCCGCGGGGGGCATTAGCGGTTGCGAGGATAATTCGATAATTCCACCGATTAATCGAACACAAGCTGTACATATATGCTCGACGGAGAAAATGAGAGAGTACGATGTATACTTACGCGCCGCGTGATTCTTATACTTTTAACGTTATCCAACGTTTTTTTTCAAAGCTGTGTGCGGGTGATTTGCGATGATGAATTATTATTATATAGGCGAGTTATCCAACGATTCTTTTTTCCGTCCGCGCTCGAGGCGCCGGAATAATTAAAAATGAGGCCGGGAGATCGATTCGTTATCGAAGCGCAATTATTATCGGATATAGAAACGGCAAGTGCTATACGTGGATAATATCTTAGCGAGAGCGGCTTTGATGCAAATTCGCGGGCTTTCGTACCCGTAATTGCGATTTCGGTTTTTATACACAGGCTGATCGCGCGCACGTGTAATGAAGCGTGACACATGACTGCGTCGGGAAGTGTCGCGTATGTGTATTTTTTTTCTATGATCCGTGATGATCAGTGTAACTAACCACGCGATTATTAAAAAATAAAATCCCTTTACCCCCCTAGTATCGTACCATATTTTATGATAGAACGTGTGTAAACCGAGATTTAACGAGTGCATTTTCTACACGAGCGTACAGTAAATCAAGGTTTACGCCACGGTGTGCCATGAAAATTGATTATACATATTTGAGAGAGAAACAACTTATAATTTTACTGTAATTGATAAGTCCATTAAAGTAAATATTTTTTAATTGAATTTTCTCACTGATTACAACTACTCACTGTTAAAAAAGAAGAATTAGAGATTGAGAATAAATCAAAAAATGATGAAGATGAAGAGCCACCAAGAAAGAAACTTAAAAGTAGTATTTGGAATGTTTTTATTAGAATAGACAAAAATACAGCTAAGTGTAACTTATGCTTTAGGGAAATCAAAACAAAACATGGAAGTACGTCTGCATTACATCGGCACCACACACTGAGAAAACTAGATATTAAAATTTACTACAAACACATTAAAAATTACTATATTTGATAGTAATATCAGGTCATACTTGTTTTATAGAAAATTTTAATACAATAATAATAATTTTTAATATAAGTCCAGGAAATTTTACTATATAGAATAGTAGAAAGTCTTTTTAAAAGTTTTTAATATTCAATTGATTATAATTTTACTATATAAAATAGTAAAAAGTATAACTTTTCAATTATGGCAGCACTGATTTCGTCAGGTTAGGTTGAGTCGTCAACGCGTCTAGCGGCATCGCGAATCGTACGACTGAGCGGCTGCATTTTGCCCTTGATTTTACCCGTAAATAATAACATAAGTATAAAAAATACGGAGCAGTGCACGATCACATCGGGTTTTTAGTGTGTGTGGCAATTTCTACAACGTTGCGGAGCCGAGCACCGAGCCCTCTCGAACGTGTATACAGTATCTGTGTTACGGCGCGAACATCGACTTCGTTCTTACGTAGGTTAAGGATCGACGCCGTACGCGGACACGTGCACGCCAAAGCAGTTGGAGGATTCTAAAGATTTTACTCAGTGTAAGTACATTTTGGATACATTATAATGCAAAGAAGTGTCGGGTTTTTAATTTTTTATAAATATTGTATGGTGTCATTAACTTGCATCATCATAAAATCGAATTTAACTTGGGCCTGTATCCTAACCTCATTTCCTTAGTTTTTTTTCATGTGTTCATTGCATATCATAGGTAAGAGGTGATTTTATGTCCTCTCCCTTATCATTTATGCGTGCTTGACTGCTTATACAGTATGGCAGATGAAGGTGACGGCCAGGTAAACCGTCTAATGTGTGTGAGCATGTACGTTTACTCAATTTTATATAAATAATCTAATCTTTATTTGGTATATTTCTTTAAGGATCAATTTGACGCTGAGTTTGAAGTAGAAGCAAAAGTAGTAATAGAGCAAGAGGATCCTGAAGGTGGTGCTCGAGGTGCACAAGAAAGAGAACGAGGAGTTGGTGCTCGAGGACAGGAAGATCTTGTACATGGTGCTCGAGGTGCACAGGAAAGGGATCCTGAAGGTGATGCTCAAGGCATAGAGCAGCAAGATAATCAACAAGGGGTTCAATTACAAATAACAACAGTACGTATGAAACTATTAATTATTATCATATTATATTACCAAGAATTATTTTTAATGAAAATGTTTCTTATCTGAGGGACTAAAGGAATATATACAAAAGCGGACTAATGGAAAGATAATTTTTAAAGAATATAAAAAAAGCTCAGACAAGAGACTGCCTCTAAAAAAATAATGTAAAGTCCTTGCTTGTACGAGAAGTGATTGCTCGAGAGCGGAATTACTTACTAAGAAATGTCAATGCTGACCAATGTTTGGATAGATTTGTGTAAGTAGAGATGATTGATAGTTAAAAAAGCACTCTCTGGGTTAGTTTCATCAAGTATACAATGTATACTAAACCATTCTCTGTAATAATTCCAAAGAATGGCTGATTTTCATTAAATCATCCTTTGTTCACATTTTTCAAAATCAGCTATACGATGAAACTGACCAACCACCAACAAGTATTTCATCGAATATCTCATTTCTGAAAATCATTTATTTGGTTGAATTGGACTCTTCGGATAGCTTATTTGTGAAAATCAGTTATTGAGCTCATCGCATAGCTTATTTCTGAAAATCTTTTATTTGATTGAACTGGAATAATCGAATAGCTGATTTGTGAAAATCAGTTGAGTTGATCAAATAGCACATTTCTGAAAATCTTATTAGATTGAATTGAATTCATCGTATAGCTGATTTGCAAAAATCAGTTGGATGATAAAAGTGAAGCATAATTTTCATGTATATTTTTTTCAGAATAACAAAAGAACGTTTCGAGATACTTACTAATGAGATTTGCAGTATCTTTATACATGAACATCCAAGTGTGTACTTCACAGCATTTGTTAAACAAGGCGAGCAGCTTTTAGTTGCCAGTGGTAAATTGTGGAACCACTACAACTACTCAAAGTCGGTTCTGCGGAAAGCCAATTTGCTAACAAATTTGAAAAGAAATGGACCAGCAAATCTATTAGATGCTGAGGAACTTGAACAAATAAATGGTGAGTAGTTTTTTTTAATTTCCGATATGCTAATCTTAATTTTTGTATTCATGAATATTATTTTTCAGAAAGTGATAATATCAATTGGTTATCTAATCACCTGGAGCCTTGGGAAGAAGTGCATAGGAAATGGACTGAGTCATATGCTGAACGGAGATCATTGTTAGTCGAAGCTAATCTATCAGTGTACGAGTACATAGACAAGTTTGCATGCTTAAAAGTGCAACGAGCATATGAATTGGTAAACTACTAGAATAATTAATAATTGAATGAATTTTTTATTGGCTTATAACGCTTATATATTTAATTTAATATATTTTGTTTTAATTTCATATTGATTTCAAGTTGATGTATCCGGACAAACAACAAATTACTATAGAACAATGGACAAAAATTAAACCTATTTTAATTGAAAACTTAGCTTCATGTGGAGTTAAGGGGTTGGACGAATCTGTTTTAATAAATATCCTAAAAACTAGAGAATTGAGTGCAGGTTAAAAAAATAATATAATTTAATTGATTTTTAATTATAGTATTATTTATTTTGGCTTTTTTTAACTTTTAGAAAAGGAAGATTTTATTATATTATATCTACTATGCCATTTAATCAAACCGAAAAGAAATAATAAAAGGACTAAAGAAGCAGCTGAGAACGGTGATCCACCTCGAAAATTAACGTTTCAAGAGCGTCGAGAAACGGTTATTTTAAGAGCCGAGGTAATTTACATAAACACACGCACAGACGGTAGGTAGATTGTACTGTCACATAGCAAGTGCAAAACTACAACTGAAGATATACATACAAGTATGTACAAATCAGTATTTTTACTGATAAAAAATTCTATTACAGGTATCCAACGATATTCGACCCAGGTTACTGGATTTAAAACAACGGTACATGCAGAGTCATGAAACATTGCAGCCGGTAATCGTTGCAGTTGGCGAAGTGTTAAGAATATCAAATTACTACGTTGTTGTCAACGACAAGTTATTCGAAGTCAAGAGGGCGTTAAAGGCAATGGATTTGGCGTTTCATGTGTTTTTTAGTTTAGATTGTAAATACCCAAAGAACTCCCAAACTATTTGGGTATTTTTACAACAAATATTGTATAACATAAATCTACAATTCGATAACATTACTTTAGAAGTCAAAGGTCTTATAGCACATATACGTGGATTGTAAATTTGTTGTCGAATATGGATGAAATAACGTGTGATAATTGCGAATGTTTGTTCGAAAATTATAAATCACTTCTTGACCATGTGACAACGTATCATAAAACATCTGATACTTTTCTTTGTTTCATCAAAAATTGTAAACGAATTTACTCGTCAGGCGATGGTCTAAGAAAACATGTTTTACGTAAACATAATTCGCTTCTTATAAGTAAAAACGTAGATATTCAAGAATCAAAAGATCAAGCGATCTGTCAACCAACGACAGCTTTATTTGAACCTCAATCTGAACATGAAATGATCCATCAACCAATGATAGCTTCATTTGAAAGTGAATCTAGTGATAGTGAATCAGAAGAATCCATAATTTATGATTCATCTGATGAAATTGATATAAAACCAAATTGTTTAATAAGCAAAGATCTTGAGGAGATTGTTATAAACTATAGTACGAAAATTTCAAATTTTAAGAAAATGCCAAGGAAATATGTAAATGAAATCATAAGTGAAACTAAAGATTTACTTAGAGGTATTTTTAAACTTTTAAAAAAAAAAGTAGTACGAGAAGTTGATAGCAAACATACAGATAAGTCAAAAAATGTTAGTACGTTATTAGGTAGTTTTTCAAATTGCTTGGACATTATAGACTCAGAGTTTAAAAGGTTAGAGAATTTCCGAAGTCTAAAAACGTTTATAGATCCTCAGAGTTATCACATTGGTGAACGAGAAGAATATCGCAATGTAAACTCGATTCAAACCTTGATTCACATTTCGATACATGCCCAATTTATTCCGTTAAGACTAATTTTAAAAAAATTTTTTGAACTGCCAGGATTATACGATCAAACTATTAAGTACATGAAAACATTACAATCAAACAGTAAAATTATAAGCAATTTAGTGCAAACCGATTATTGGAAAGAAAGAGCGTTAACGTTTGGAAATAGAATTTTGACTGCCTTTAATTATGTACTTCGATGATTATGAAAACAATAATCCCTTAGGTACTCATAAAGGAATTGCAAAAGTCGGTGCAGTATACATAAATATACCTGTTCTGCCACCAGAATATCAATCTAAAGTCGAAAACATTTTTTTGTTCATACTTTTTAATACACTCGATAGACAAGTTTTTAAGAATACCATCATATTCAGTAAAGTAGTAGAAGAGTTAAATTGTTTAAACAATTTTGGAGTGGAAATTGAGTCGTCTCATGGTCTAAAAATAATTTACTTTGAATTAGTTTTATTTGTTGGAGACAATCTTGGACTGCATTCTATACTTGGTTTTTCAGAAAGCTTTAATGTAAAATTATTTTGTCATCATTGTCTTACAACACAGTCTGAAAAAAACGATATCTTTAGAGAAAAAGAATGTAAACTTCGTACTAAAGAAAACTATGATACACTTTTAGCTTTAAATGATCAAAAAATTTCAGGCATAAAAAAAACTTGTGTTCTACATGAGATTAATCATTTCCATTTAACACAAAACGTTGCTGTTGATGCTATGCACGATATTTTGGAGGGAATCTGTAGATATGATGTAGCGTTCTTACTCCAAAATTTTATCTACGATAGGAAACTTTTCACATTAGAAGTATTAAATATAAGATTACGTGGATTTGATTTTGGAGGACGATATAATGTAAATCATCCAATAGAATTGAATAAAAAATCTATAAAAAATGGTTGCGTCATTATGTCGTCTTCGGAAATGTTACATTTTATTCAAAACTTAAATTTAATAATTGGTGAATTGATACCAACTAATGATGAATACTGGAATATGTACTTACTATTAAAAGAATTAGTAAATATTGTAATCAGTGATATTTTGCATCCATCAACTTATAAAGTATTAGAATCGGTAATATTTGAATATTTATCAGTAAGTAAAAGTCTTTCAAACAAATTTAAGCCAAAACATCACTTTCTTATTCACTACCCGATATCTATGAAATTGTTTGGTCCCTTATGGAAAATTAGTTGTATTCGCTTTGAAAGTAAAAATCAAGAAGGTAAAAATACATTTCAAAGTACGACAAGTCGTGTGAATATTACTAAAACAATTGCGATGAAGCATCAACTAAACTTAAGTTGTAGATTTGTGACGGTGAAAGTTAGCCAGCCGATATTTAAATCAAATTGTTATAAAAACAAATCCATTGCAGAATTAGAAGATTACAAGAAAAATGTTGTAAGCGTTAAATCAGTTAAATACTACGACAAAATAATAAAAACAAATAGTGTTTTAGTTGAATTTTTATTTTCAGGGCCTATATTTCATGTAGTGCAGGAAATTATTGTTGATGAATCAAAATTCATTTTTATTACAAAAAAAATGAAGGATTGTTTTTATAACGAACACTTTCAAGCTTACCAAGTTTTTAACGTTAATGAATTTGATTGGGCGAAAGTATATAATAGAAAGTATATAAAATTATTAATATGGTTCTGTTGCCGGGTGGCTATTATTATATTAATCAACTATGGATCTAAATAAATAAGGTTTTCTCAATGTATTCATTTTTTACTTTCATTTGTCAAATATCCTTTTCCTAATATATACATACTTGCAATTTCGCGATGATAATTAAATTTTGTCATGATATCAGATATATAAATCCTACACCTAGGTGGCGTCGTGTCTAACTCTTAACTCGCAAGCGGTGAAAATAATAGACGATTACTATACAAGAAAATTTCCGTACATCTTCGACAGCGTAACACATGTAAGCGACTTTATCATATGCGTGCGAATTAGTTAGGTTAGGTTATAAATAGGGCTATAAACTGCGAGCGTCATCGAAATCTCCATGAAACCTGATCTGTGTGAATGAATTTGTGAATAGTGCGAAAAGGCAAGTGTCCGTTGCGAGATGAAACAGGCATAAAATAATAAAATCAATCCTAATTTTTTCAAACTTCATTTATTCAAAAAAAAAAAAAGAAAAAAAGAAAAAAGAAAATTTACTAACCTATATAGTAATTTTCAATAGGCATAATTTTTACTACATAAAATAGTAATTTTTAATAGAAAGCAAGTATGACCTTCCATTACTATATTATATAGTAATTTTTCGTAGGTTTATACTAAATTTTACTACATAGTTTTCTCAGTGCAAGCATTCATAACTGTCAAACCATAGCAAAAGCTGATGTAAAAGTCGAAAAAACACCACTCGAACCTACATCAAGTAAAGCACAAACAATCACAAGAGCTCTCGCATACATGATATGTAAAGATTTACAGCCATTTGATGTCCACGACACAGGATTCAAGTATTTAATGCACACCTTGGAACCTAGATATCAAATTCCTGCTAGAACAACATTTTCAAGAAATGTCATACCACAAATTTATAATGAAGAAGTACAGAAAATAAAAGATAAACTAGCCAATGACCTATAAATGTTTACTATTCTGATTTGCATATTAACGTTTCAAATATTATATTCCAGATGTAAATGTTCTGACTTTTACTTCAGATGGATGGAGCTCAAGAGCAAATTGTGGATTTATAAGTTTGACTATACATTACTTAAATAAAAATTTTGAGCTCGAAAGCATCGCGTTAAACAATCGGCATATAATTGGTTCGCATACAGCTGTTAACATAGAAAAATATTTGACAGAAATGTTAGAAGAATGGGTTATTGATATTGAAGGAAAGAAAATCATTTGGGTGACAGATAACGCCAAGGATATGATTAAAGCTGTAAACTTAAATAAGGAATGGAGTAGGATAGCTTGCTTTGCCCACACAATACAATTGGCAGTCAAAGACTGCCGAAAAGATTTACCAAATATTGATGAATTAACAAAATCTGTAAGCCAAGTTGTAGCCCATTTTTCAAATCTACGAATGCTGCAGAAATTTTGGAGGAATATAAAAAAAAACTTAACCCTGATAATGTTCCCTTGAAATTGATTCAGCAAGTTGACACTAGATGGAATAGCCAATATGATGTGTTTTTAAGGATGCTTCATTTAAGAATCCCAGTAGAAGCTGTGATAACAGAAAAAAGAAATATGCCGAGATTGAAAGAAGATGATTGAGTTCTAATGCAACTCTATACAGAAGTTTTTCGACCAATTAAGGAAGCTACTGTACTCATGAGTGGACAAACTTATTCTACAGCTTCCCAAATTATACCTGTAGTAATGTTGATTGTTGGCCAATTACAATTAAATATTGATAGCTCTAGAGGAAAAAAAGTACTCTTAAAATCTCTTTTAAAGAATATTCAGGTTAAAATATAAAAAAAGGATTATTTCTTGTTCATATATCTTTTTCATAATAAACTAATTTTTTGTATACTTTATAGGCCAGATTAAATGATTACATGGAATCAGAAATTTTGATAACTGCAATGATTGTTAATCCACATTACAAAAACAGGATGCTTGAGAGTGACGGTCAAGAAAGAGCTGAAGAAATTTTTAAAAAATTATTGATGGAGAGATAATTAAATGCGAATAATGAAAAGGCAAGTCACAATAAAAAAAGCACACGAATCCCGAAAAATGATATTCAATTAGATCATATTATATTATAATTATCTATCTAATTTGATTTGAATAATATATTTTTTTATTAATCTTTTTGTAGTTACGAAGCCTAATTCATTAATGCAGCTTTTACAAAGAAAGATAGAAGATAATCAAATGACAATAAATTCAATTGAGATGGAATTAACTGAAGACATTTCTCGTTAGTTAAGAGAAAACTGTCTCTCTTTTGAAAAATGTATTTTAAAGTATTGGAAAAACAACACATCATTCCCTAGAATAAAAGAAGTAGCATTGGACTACTTAAGTATTGTAGGTTCTCAAGTACCAAACGAAAGGATATTTTCGACTTCAGGAAATATAGTAACAAGCAATAGATCTAAATTATTATGTGGTAATGTTGAAACATTAACTTTTTTATTTTATAATTGGAATATTAATTAAGGCTCATTATTACTAAAGTTAAATTGATGTTAACTTTATAATTTGATAAATTATGTAAAAATTGTTTCATAGTTTTAAGTTTCAAAAATTTAATCGCTTGAAAAAGAAATTTCAAATAAATAATTTATTTTGTATTCGTTCTTAAGTTAAATACCCTATTCGAAACTATATAATTATTAACTAAGTTATTCCTATTCGAATATTTTTATAATCGATAAAACCATTCCTATCAAGATTTTTATTATATACAGCAAAGCGTCAAGTTCACTTTAAATATCACTATAATATCAAGTATTCTCTTATCACATTTTCAAAGAAAAGTTTCCGCTATAAAATATTAGAACAGATTTAAATATGAACCATTGGAACAGCTAAGATCAAGCTCTTAGGGATGATATTCGCAAAATAGCACAGCACAATATTGTTGAATGTCGAAAAAATCCTTTCTTTCTCAATAAATAAAGACAATTAAAAGTCAAAACTTTCAATCTGTCAGTGTAGGTACGTGTGGATAATTAAATTATTTTCTATTTATTGTCCATAATTTGAATTCTGTCTAAACAAGCATATCGTTCTCTAAAACTACGACATTGTCGTGAAAGCATCCCTACTACTGAGTTAGTCGGGATATTGGCACGTAAAAAATCGGCAAGTTCATTAGGAAAAAAGCGAAAAAAGGAAAAGTCCAATAAAATAACAACAAAATCGCCCCACAATCTAAAACAATTTAACGGTAAAACTAAAATCCGCTATCTTCAACGGGCTGGGTCTCTTGGCTCCTGTCTTAGTATATTTCAAACCGAAAGCAATGCTCGAGTGAAAGCGAACGATTTACATAGTGGTCGGTCACCAGAAGTTCACATCTTGAAGCTCGAATGGCTTGGCCTGCATGAGATAGACTTTTTGCGGCTGAGAGCTTGACTCGGGATTAGTTATGCACTAGCTGCACTTTCTGCACCACTGCACTTATCTTCTTTCTTGATTTTTCGAGCGATGAGCTTGCGCGATCGACCCAGAATACTGTTCAGTAGCTAGACATTCTTGTGCCGTTGAGACTGCCGCTTTAATACTCGCCGCTGCTGTCGTCGGGTATAAAAGCTGGCGTGAAGAAGCGGTTGCCATAGGCCTGCTGACGCTACTTCGTCTAAGTGTCAGGAGTACCCGAGGGCGAGGCCAGCAGTGTTGCTGGCAGCGATCGGCTCACTTATTTTTACTGAGATTAGACTGTACCTAGTTATTTCCATTAGTTCCTTCCTCTTATGTAGTCTTAAAAATGAATAGAAATAAACAGTATAAGAATAGAAATAGAAATCACCCTTCAAATATTGGAGTTATACTCATCTGATCGGAGCCTGGAAGCTGAAGTTGACTTAAAAAGAGCTTGTTTTATGAGGATGCGAGCTTTCGTCCATTCTTATAGTGCGGTAGGGCTGATTATCCTTTGCTAGTACTAGATGTTCCGATTTCCTACTTGCTTCCATCATGTCCTTTCTTCTTATGCAATCCTAAAAATCCATGACAAATAAAAATTATAAACTAGAAAGAATTTAGGTAAGTTACACTTCTCTGATTGGAGAAACTGGGAGAGCGCAAAGCTTCAACGAAGGTAGATCAGTTCCATCAGTATATGACTTCTTTTTTTTTAATTCTACTAATCCAGCCGAAGCAAGCACTAGAAACTTTTAAGTCCACCACAGTCACCAAATTACTTCCTCTTCCATGCTCCTAAAGAATATAACAAAAACCACGAATATAAATTTTTGAATTTGAAATACTATAAGGTTATAGTACATAAGTCTATATCTACTATAAAACAAGATAAGTGACACAATAAAAAATTCATTGTAGCGAGTACCAGGATTTGAAAAAAAGTATGAAATTTGCTTTTGTCGGTTCCTGGTGAAATATGAACTCATTCAATTGTAATTATAAGTTGTTAAGTCTGATTTTAAATTATTCAGCAACCTTTGACTGCTCGAAAAACATATTTAGTACTTTTTATTTGAAATCATTCACCAATCCACTGTAAATAAAGATAGAGGCTTTAACTATTTTATGAAGGTATATTTCATACAAATATACAATAAAATACAGTTTAGGCTTGGCTAGAACATTTTCTCAATCGAAGACACCATAAGAATATTCGTTTTTTTTTTTCAAATCCTGGTACTCGCTACAATGAATTTTTTATTATATCACCTATCTTGTTTTTTATACTAGATATAGATTTACGTACTATCACCTAAATATTAGTTACGAATCATTACTAGTTTAACTAGCGAGTATAGTAGTATATCTCCAGTTTCGAAGACGAATTATTTGCGAATTCGATTAAAACTCGGGAAGAACTCGGGAAGCCAAAGTGACCAAAATAACCTCAAATTACGGAATTACTCTCCGTATACTTTCACGCTGTAAGCGTGCATTTAAGAATAATTTAAGAATAGTAGAACAGATTACGAATTCTAGCACTTGACACCTCGTCGTAACTACCAGTCTATCCCACTGAACACTTGTACTTGCTAGATTTCGTCTTCTTATCAACACGCAAACGGTCGACTGCATCACTCCAGAATTGGCTTCGGAACAGGCGTCGCTGTGCGCAACAGCTTCTTTACCTCGTATCTAAATCGTATTTCGTGATTGTAGACACAGCCTATAACGCTCGATAGTCGTTAGGATACGTTCACACAGACGCTAGCTTTTGTAGATCTACCATGGGTTGTCGGGTTTGATTTTCGCAGTGCGATCTATATACACAATTTCGTTTTCCAAATGAACGAACAAACAGCAGACAAATGAACAGACCAGTAGATAAACGAACAGACCTGATTTTCGGCATGAGCTGGACAAATTCATCCATTTCTGCTCAGCTGTTGCATCGCGGAGAGTCAGAATATGTCTGCTGTTGTGTTTATTAAAAGTGTTTTGGATTTTTATAATCAACACGAATACGATCAGATAAGTGTCTTAAAGTATAGTATAAATTATTATGATAAAAACATATTTCTTTGTGTTTTTATTTTTCAGTTGTCAGGATAAAAACAGTATTTTGATGCGCAAAGAAGTTCAACGAGAGGTTAGGATAGCCTGAAGATATTAAAAGGTTCCAAAAGCTGGATCAAACCACTCGGAATTCGGTGCCGGTCTGTATGTTTATTAATTATTCTTGAGTATTAAATTATTTGAGGTTATAGGTATATGATCTAGTGCGTCATCAGTGATTTAATAATGTGATTTTAAGTTTTAAATCAGTGTGATTTTCTCCAGGTTTACAAGTTATTTAGTTGATAACTTAATTGTCATGCATGCGCTGAGAGCTATTTGTTCATCACTGGCCATTCAAACACCCGGATAAAAGCAAGACCTTAATTTTCACTGCATGGCATTGATCATCAAAATAGATATCTATTTCGATACCTGGGAATCAACGCAGTGCTGGATTCACACTACTTTTTATTGCTGGTGGGCATTACCAGCTGTTTCAACTATTGAAAAACAATCTTAGAGCTGGATTTAGACTGCCTGGCATTGGTGGTTGAGTTAGATATACACTGCAAGTAATGCTGCTTGGCGTCGCTGGATGCTTCAACCACCTGAAGATGACCCTGGAATTAAATGTACACTTTCTGGTGGTACTGGTTGACGTCACTAGAACCTTTCACTAAATAGATAATTCTCATTGCGCGTAGTGTGATTATGACTATATGGTTGTTTTTCGTTTTTATGATTGTGATTCAGTGGTTCTACATGCATGATTGGTTTTCGTTTTTATATATGAACCATGTGACTGAATCAATGTGCATTGGTGGCTCTTTATGATTGCTTATCATCGATGCAATACACTCTAAAGTCCAATGTATAAAAATGGACGCAAAAAAGTATAAACTGAGAGATTTATACTTTTATAAAGTAAACTTATAAAAAATTATATTTTAGAAAAGATTGAAGTAACAAAAGCTCAATATTGAAAAATCAAGTTGTTATATCATTAAATATAGGAAAATTATAACTTTATATGATTTATTTATTTATTTATATGATTCAATAAATGTATATTTTGAGTAGCTTTTTATAAACATATATAATATAAATAAACTTGATTTTTTCAATATTAAGTTATTTTTCATTCAAAAACTATTAGGTTTACAAAAAAAACATATATACCTTTTTTTATCCTTTTCACATGCAGAATCAGTCAGTATTTTTTTATTCACTTATGTCCTTTAACAACAAAGTTTAAATTTTGACCAAATTGCCGAGTGATGGAAAATTTTTGTAAGCTACTCAAAATTCACATTTATTGAATCATATGCCTGATAATACATTATAAAGTTATAATTATATACCTAACATCCAAATATCCAATTATTCAAGGTCAGATAATTTCGAGTAACTCGAAAATTTAATAATAATAAAAAAAAAACTCGAAAATTTCGATCTACTCGAGTTTTTCGAGTAACTCGGAAATCTCGAGTAGATCCAAAAATTCGAGTAGCTCGATAAGTTCAGGTACTCATTTTTTTCGAGTACACGACTCGAACTCGAGTTTTCGGGTACTCGCACACCCCTAGTATAGACACTTACAAGTCTACTATACTCCGCATTTGCAAACCCGATAGAGTGCGAGGGGGAGGGGGGGGGGGGGGGAGTCGCTGCGGCCAGGTGTAGGCGAACAAGTTTAAACTTTCTGCGCATCTGATGCGCGCCCACTGGGCATATTTTTTTTATGCTCGAGTAGTTAATTAGATTCTACTGAGGTTACCAGTACCCTAAACGTTTATTTTTTCTCCGTGTAATGTTTAGAGAAGGTTACAATTGCTGCATAATTGTTTCATTAACAAATAGGCATGAATTGATAAACGTGATCTAATAACGTATGACTACACGTAAGGCTCGTATCCAATAAGCGTTACACGCCTGGTCAGAAACGGATATAACGCAAGAGAAGCCGTAAAATTGTTTTACTCAGGCCAGTATTAAAATAAGTTATTATTAAGAGAAATGTTTATGAGTGAATCAATACATTTTACAGAATGAATAATTGAGTTAGCCTAAGCCGAAGGCGAGGGCGTTTACGAGCCGCAGACGAGTCCATAAAGCACACACATACACACACACGTGTACATGATCATATACAAACACACACACATACATATACGTATATTTGATGTGAACTATTGACCACTTTCTTTAAAAAATTTTAACGAGCGTTTTTCATTTTTTGTTTGCCCGCCGGTCTAAACAAAGTTACTTTACGCCCGCCTAATAGGTACGAAAAACGCAAAAATCGTGCTTGTGTTACAAAAAAAACTTTTTTGTAAGTTCAAAAGAAGGCTGAGCGTCAAAAGTTTTTTCATTAAAAATGCATAACTCAAAAACAATAATTTTTGAAAAGCAACATATTTTCAATGTGTCCTTTTTTTTACATTATTATTATTAATTACACATTGTATTAAGATTCGGCATATTAAATTTCACAATATGTTAGAGAAACACATGGCTTATCTTAATATATTTTTTTTGTTTACTTTTGTAAAGACGGTGCTTGGTATAAGGACGGGCTGTGCGAGTTCTACAAATAATTATTTATTAATTTGGTAACCAGCATAATCTCGAGAGCTTTTATTGTTACTAGAGGTATATTGGATAATGTAACGCGGACAAGTAGATGTTAGTGTATCCGAGGTTTATGCGGACGATCGTCTGACGGCGCTGTCTGCTAAAGCGGACAGGTTTGTTTTGTGCGGACGCTGTTGATGTGTCCGCAGTTACGAATTGCGATTCACGGACTCCTGTCTTCGACTATAGAATCTCGGACGGTGTATTGTCACAGTGAAATGTCCGCAATTATGTTGCTTACTCTTACCTTGTGGTGGATTATGGTGTAGATAGTAAGTTTCCTTCTATTCTCTTCTCAATAGTTTTAGGTTGTTTTAAGGATGTTATTAATTATAAACTAGAAAAAAACGCTCGCTTCGCTCGCGATTTACAAATTAATTGTAATGATATTTAATTATTTCACGTGTCATTATTAAAAATACTGTTAAATATTAGATGTACACTCGATGGTAGTTAAATCTTGTGGAACGTTTTTGAAATGCTCCAACCAGATTGCCAGATTCATAAATTCTAACCAATCAAAAGCACGATTTCAAAAACGATTTACGATAATTAATTACCATCGAACATAAATGAATATATTCAATACAGCCAACATTCTATAAAAAGTTATAGCTACTAGTTCACAGGACCAGTTTTAAAATTATAGAATAAAATAGAAATAAATTTTCAGTATTAAAAAATGTTTTCAAAGTCTTTGTAATTATTTGACAACAGTATTAATTATATTAACAAAATCTAACAATAAAATATTATTAATTGAACATTTTTATTTATTTATATTTATAATATAATGTAAATTGTAGGATTATAACAACCATAACATTCTTATTATGTACCGAAATGAAATACAAAATACAATATTTACTTTTATATTAATTGATAAATATATCTTAAATCCCTAGCAAAAAATACAAATAAAAACAACTGAAGAAAAAAGTTATGAACTGCAGATGATAGCAGAAAAATGTCGAAATTGAGACACAGACAACAGTAATCTTTTGTTGTCCTCAGTTTTATTTAGTTAGCTAGAGTCTTCAGTTTAATTTATTTGTTTCCCAACACGCGCATGAAATGAACCTTTTGTCATGCCTAAAAGTAGCGTAGAAAATCGTCCATTCCAAGCGTGTTAGAAAAAGTTTGAGCTCAAGCGAGGAGAAATTTTTTTTCTCCCCTCTGTTAATACCCGTTTTTCAAATATCTCAAATAATCGAAAATTTTTTAATATTTTCAAAATTTTCAAATTTCTCAAATTTTTCAAATTTCTCAAATTTTTCAAATTTCTCAAATTTTTCAAATTTCTCAAATTTTTCAAATTTCTCAAATTTCTCAAATTTTTCAAATTTCTCACTGAAGTATCGGTGACAGATGTACGCTTAAGTATGTTATGCGACTCATCCTTCCCCGTACGTAATCTTCTCCCGTACCTCATTTGCTAACCCCCACCCGGGCACCCAAATGGTGGCGGTTTTTTCTTTGTTAGATATCCAATAGGGCAGATCTAGGTTCTTGTATTGTTCGCTGGTCAGTAGGACATCGACTTTCTGCTCCCTCACATGTTGGGTTAGCAGATCATGCGCAAGCCTACTCCTGTGAAGATTTCCTTGGAGTATCTTTGCCATTATCTTTGGATCTTGCTTGCGTTTAGAGCCGTCCGTAAGACTGCGCACGCTCTGGTACTTGTAGTGTGCATTGTCCTATCCTCAGACGTCTTGGCGTCTTTGCTAAGGTAGCACCTTATCTGTTGAGCTTCTGTCAGGGCCTTTACATTTAGCTTTCACGTGCCCGTAGCCGAGGCAGCGGTAGCATTGCGTGACGCTCGCTCGAACCCGCACTCGGCAGTTTACACAGCCGATGCGTATATTTCCCTTGTTGAGCAGGGCGGCAGCATTGGTCTGGTCCAATTCAACTACTGCCATCCTCTGCTCTCTCGTGTTTGGCTCGAACAGATGGATTTTGACATCCTCTTCGGCACAGTCCGTCACGGCCGCGATAGCACTGTTGACCTCTTCCTTTGTCGTTAGTCCATCGATGTCCCTGATCTCTAGTGTTGTCCTGGAGATTTTGTTCTTAATCGTGCTTACTTGTTCGATGGCTTATTGCAATGACTTCATTTTGTCGTTGCTCCTACATTCCTCCATCAGAACGCCACCTTGTCTTATTTTACGGACGAACTTGACCTCCGTATTCAGTTCTTCCGGCTTTACCTGCGTCTTCATCTGTCCCAGAATGTCTAAAGACTCTGAAAAAGCTGTATTCGGATATTATGGAATTTTGCGATGGCCTACCCAGTTAAGCAGAAGTCAGACGCTGCTGAGTGCATTGTCGACTTCATAGCGAAATGTAAAAATATATGCGGAGCAAATGAAAAATTCTGTTACTTAGATTGCGATTAAGGGGTCCAGTCTGGGTTAAATCCTGCAAAAAAAAAAAAAAAAAATTTTCGTCTGATGAAATTTTGTTCTTTTCTCGTAAATCAAAATCAAGAAATATCTACTGAAAATATATAAACACTATTTTTACTACTACGATCTCCTACCTAACTTTTATGCATAAAAAGTCCCTTTCATGCCCTTGTTGGAAAAAATACGGTGTGTAACACGGGAATAAAAGCTATGTCAGACTCGGGTGAGGTGCTTTCAGCACGAGTCGGAGTCGAAGGCGCCCTCGACTCCGACTCGTGCTGAACACCTCACCCACGCTTGACATAGCTTATTTTCTCCCCTTGTTGCACAATGTACTATTTTTCAGGTATCAAATTTTACGATTTTATAAATAAATAAAAAAGAAATACAACTGACAATAACTATTAATAAGTAAAGATAACGGTTATTTCATAGTTCAAAACAGGTTTCTTTATTTTATAATTGTTGTCTTCTACATTCACTAGTTTTTTCCCAATCAAAATAGCTATCTTCGGATTCCTACACATTTTTCTTAACTTTTTAAAAACACGCCTTTAATAGCATAACCGTTGAAAATAGTTGAAATCTGGTAAACTAAAAAAAAAAAAAAAACAAATAATACCTATAAATAACAGTTGTCTTTGTCTCAATTTCGACATTCTTCTGCTGAAAATTCCTGTTTTGTTCAGTTATCGTCTGTTCAAGTCTAAAATCTTTAGATGGAAACTTGTCGGAATATAAGGATTTTCTAGACGCGAAGCGGAAATAAGGTGATACGCAAATTAAGAACACTTCAAAACAAGAATAGCACCTCGATTGCCGCGGAAGAAAGAGAAATAACAATGCGCAATTGGCAGACTAGGTGGACCGATTGTCCAAAGGCTAGATGGACTAGGACCCTTATAAAACTTTCGCGTAGAAACTTAAATGCAGGGGGCGATCTCAAGGACTTGAAGATACGCCTCGCAGATGCATTATATGTGGAAAGAGGCATTGATTCGATGTCGGCTAGATGGACTAGGACCCTTATAAAAGATGTGGACCCGTGGGTGGACAGGAAATGGGGGGAGGTCAACTTTTATCTTACCCAGTTTTTCTCCGGTCATGGATACTTTAGGAGCTACCTGTTCGCGATGAACAGGGTGGCAACACCGGGGTGTAAGTACTGCGGTGACGAACGGGACGACGTGAGACACACGTTTTTTGACTGTCCTCACTGGGCTGAAAAGCGTAGAGCACTGGAGCTGACGATAGGGGCGTTCACGCCTGAGACTGTAGTCGAAACGATGCTTGACAGCAATATTACAATACAATACGGAAAAATGTGTCTACGGCTGCGGCTCGGGTACAAGAGAGCGAGTCTCGCCGCGCGCAGCGCCGCGAGAACTCGCGTCGGTATTAGCTCATGCGCAGATGTACAAACTTTAGGCTTACTTTGCACGCTTTTCAACAGAAGTTTTTGGTTCATACTCGTAAATTGATACTCCTATATACTGATCCAATTAGTCTTAATATTACGTTACGATTCTCGGGAAATTCTCTGTTCGCACACATTTACACTCGTTCACACATACTCATACTCTTCACTCTGTACATAGTAGCGCTCGCGTGTATGCGTGCGTTTCGGCATGGATGACGTAACGAGCACTCTCTATGCGATAGTGGTGCGAGAAGCGTACGGTGTACTCTTCTTTCTCTCTCTCCCTCTCTTCCACGTCGACGTCAGTTGTTTTGATACGAGACCCCATTGAATTAGTTACTTATCGTGGTATTGGCCGAGCATGGTAGGAGAGAGAGAGAGAGAGAGAGAGAGAGAGAGAGAGAGAGAGAGAGAGAGAGAGAGACAGACTGCTAATTAGTCGGACACCCCGTCGCAACGGCTAGCACAGCTTAAGAAAGGCGATCCCCCGCAGGAATGCGTAAGCGGTTACCGGGGGGGTTTTCGCGGCCCTATGAGAGGTGGAGTTTTAGTGAGTATGCCTGGCGTTGTCCCGCGTCAGGAGAGTCTGACACACAGGGAGCCTCGCACAGCTCCTGTCATAGTGCATTAAGCATTTCTCCAACTCTCCGGATAAACAGAAAAAAAAATAATAACAATAATAATAATAACATCTTTACTGACAAGTTAATTTCATTTATGCTGATGTTAGAGTGTAATAATATTCTTATCCCATATGACAAAAGTAAATATGTTCGCAGTACTTCCTGGGTAAAATATCTTTTAATATAACCAGAAAATAATATAACAAAAAGTTTCTGGTTTCTGAAGCATTGTAAAATTGTATGTATTTTAGTTCTAGGCGTTCTTGCTGTATAAAAAGGTGATGTAATTTTAGAAATTTAATCATTTTGATCATTATAAGGATGGTCATGGTTTTTTTAATCAAAACCACAGCTTTATTAGCATCGTCTTAATGCCAGTTAGCATGGCGCACATATAGTCCGGAACAAAATATTTGGCAACATCATAAAACGGTATAGTTGCTGCTATTGTTGGTCCTTCGACTCTTTTAACGTAAACTAAATCATTGTTATGCATGTATGGGACAAGACTACATAAAGGTTCAAAAATAAACTGTGAAATCATTGTTGATCAGATATTATGACTTTATTGAAATCTTCTAACGATCAGGGCCTTGTGTGACCTTCTCTCACAAGTTGTCGCCGAGAACTAACGCTCTACTCATTAAACGCCGCCGAAAACTCTGGCCCGCTAAAACAAAGACGCTTTCCCGAGGACTACCGAAGGGACTCGAAGCAGTGCGCGCGCTCCTCTATATCTATAGCTATACACACGCAGTCATGTGCCCACGCGTACGCCTTCCGCCACTCGACTCTCTGGCCTGGCAGTCACAGATCGGCCCTTTAGCCTCTCCGCACTGAAAGTGACCCTCAAAATCCGCGGAGTAAAACTCCTAGAGGGGGTCGTGGAAGTCTAGGAATAATTATAAAATCACTCCTATTGGCCTGAAGCCACGAATCGCCTAGTCGATTCGCGAATATGAGAGCCAAATGCCGGAAAAACGTTCGCTAAAACTACTAATAGGTAGAATATATTATTAATAAAGAATAAATACGCCGTACTTGCTCTTATCCCTAGTAGCCCTCGGTTACGTCCGGAACAATGCATATAGCGCATTATTTACAATTTGCCCACATATATATCTAAAATAGGAGATGAACGCGTCGCGACACGGTTAGTGCGAAACAATGCACTTTGACGGTCGTGGCAAGGGAGGCGAGTCGAGTGCCGTGAGGTCTCGTCGCCTGTCGCAAATTTTGTAAGCTCTCGTTTTTCCTCGCTATCGTTCCTTTCACGCTACCGTTACCCTCCGCTCAAGCTATCGTTTGTCTTTTCCATGTTCTCGCTCTCGCACAATTCCCCGCTATCGTTACCCATGTATTGTGCATATTTCCTCGCTATCGCTCTCCCCTCGTATTGTACCTCCCCGCTATCGTTTCCTCACCCCCGCTATCCCTATCAGCTACCGATTACTGCGTGTTACCGAGCTACCGTTAGTAAGTAAGTTAGCGATTAAGTTAAGTTAGCTATTATTAGAGTTTCCGTTAAGTAGCTGTCAGAATGCACGAGTGTGTGCGGAGAGGACGGGCAAGTATTGTGTGTCGTCGCGCGGTCGTGTCGAGGTCGTCACCTCGTGAGGTGGTTTTCGGGGAGTTATTATAGTAGTACGGGTTTTTCACGACGCGGTATATGGAAAAATAAGCGTCTGATGGGCCGGGGAAATCGCATAACTCGCGAGAATGCTCCGCGACGGACGCGCTGGTCGTCGGGGCCGGTAGACGATCAGAGAGGCGAGGCGGGTATTCGCCCGCACCGACAAGTCGGCGGACGGCGCGCTGACGAGCGTGGCGGTGGCGTCGATTGCTCGGTGGGCGCGGGTGATCTCCCCGGAAGGTGGTTAGAATTATTAAAATCGTTGTGAGGCCGCGTGTAGAAGTTCGCTCTTAATCACGATGACCTCGATCGGCGGCGTGACGTGCCGCATAGTAGTTTAGTTAGTTCAGCGTAGTGCCTCTGGACTGTAGAGGCCGCAGGTTTTCGGCAGGTTGCCGTGGTTGTTAAGAGGGAAAATGAAGAATAAATACGACATATCATATCCGCAGCAAGCCTTAATGAGTTTTATGACCCACGACCCTGTTCGATACTCCACCCCTTCCTTAGAGCTAGCCGAGCTCATCTCCCACGCCGTCGGGTCCCAACACACGGTGGCGCTCACACGGAAAGGGGATCGCGGGATCCCTGGCATCTCGATGCCTGGCGCCCTGGGCCGAGGCGGCCCGCCACCGTGTATGCATTGGAGCGTGACGGCGCACGAACATAGATTTAAGAACGCTGGGCTGCGCTAGCAGACCCCAGCGTTTCAACTGACGCCCAACTTGCTCGTAAAATAATTCTCATGCGGGCTGCTGCGGGCTGATATGGTCGTACATGGCATGATTTCGAATGTACGAATTGGAGTAATTAGTAGAATTGTGAATTCCGAGTGTGTATGTTAAAAAACGAATTAAAAAAAATCATTTAATTCAAAAATAACGTAAAATAAAATGCGAATTTAAATTAGATAGTAATAGTTAGATAAGTAAGAAGTAGAATTAAGTTATGCGTTTAAATATATATATATATATATATATATATATATATATATATATATAATATATAAGAATTTACAAGCAAACTATACCGACTCGACACACATGTAAACAGACGGATCCAGCGGACGAATAGACACGTACAACAACAAGGACAAATCGCCGCGCAGCTACCGTATACCGAGAACAGACGGACCGAGCGGGCGAACCGACATATACAATAACAAGGGCAAATCGCCGCGCAGCTATCGTATACCGAGCATTGCTGACACTTGCGGCACGATACTCCTGACAAATAAGACAATAGCTCACACTTGCGATCCAGTTAGCGACAGTTACAGAGCTCGCGCTCGCAACTTATAAAGCTCACGTGCCTTAACAAAAATTGTAAATATGGTCAAGCCGTTGAACATACAATCAGCTCTTGCGAATAATAACAGCTATCGCGTGTGCTTAGACGTGCGGTATATTAACCAAGTAGTGTCGAATAAACAAACGGGAACGACAACAAATCAAGACTCGCCCGGTACATCAACAGAGGCAAGCCAACCTACAAGGTCGGCGACAAGGACGCACAAGCACGTCGCACGGCGATAGAGGCGCTCTCGCGCACTAACGCCAGCAGCGAAGCGCTCACTTCGACCTCAGATCCCGACCGGTCAACTTCGAATCACTTTCGATCTAATCATTCCGCAGGCACAGCACGTGACTCTATACCTATAGAATCATCGTGAGCGTTCGGGCGAAAGAGCACCGTTAGAGTTTAAGTGAATCAACCATCTTTTCGACCTATTTTTGTATAAAAATTTATAAACTGTGTATAATATCGACGACTCGACATTAAGGTAAGCTGAAATTGAGGAGGCTGGTGACATCCAGGAGACTTCTCGTAAGTACCTTTCACACTTATGCATGTGAATTAAGTGTTAAAATTTTGGTGTTAATAATTTTCCCCTGAGGGCGTGAAGATTTTTTTTCCTTTTTCGATCATTCGGTGGCAATAGATAGTTCTGCAATAAAATGCAGAATGCGTTTTTCGGGTCGTCGGGATGAAGACGCGGAGGAGTTTCTACGTCGTATTACGGAAGGAAGACGTTTCATGGAAATACCGGACACGGAACTGATTGCGATGCTACCATTTCTCTAAGAAGGAATAGCTTTAAACTGATTTAGAAATAATTCACATAAATGGAGATCGTTCGGGGAATTCGCGTCGGACTGGCGTAAACGCTTTTTAGATGCAAACTTCCAACACGCGTTACAAACTGAAGTACAGAAACGGACTCAAGGACCAAACGAACCGGTTGCCGACTACTTAACATGTTTACGTACGATATTCCGCAGACTGGAACCGAGACTGACTCCCGACCGAGAATTAGACATAGCATGGCTAAACATGGCACCGCGAATTCAATTAAAAATCGACATTAACGACATTTTCGACTTAGACGACCTCGAGCGTGCCGCGGTTCAGAAAGAGAAAGGATTACGGATTGCAAGGGACTATAGACCTCCACCTAGTGCAAATGATTCGTTGTTACCGAACGTCGCGTACAGAGACAGCAATTACACGAGAGTACAACGACCTAACAGACCAGGCTTGGCCAATCTCGACATTACCGAAGACGAACAACTAGATGATGACTTTAACGATAACATGGGCCTATCATTTTTCGATTCTGACGACGAATTAGACTTAGCAAATCTAACAATAAGAGACGGACAAAATAACCGACAACGCACAAATTACCGACAAAATAGAAATGACAACGCTACCGTAAATCAGCAACCCCAAGGGAATTCGCGACTCAGATCCGATCAAAACGGCGTACGCTCAGACAGATGTCATAACTGCGGAGAATCGGGCGCGAATGCAATGGTCCACGGAGGGTGTTCTGTCGTAGATGCGGGGAGCGGGGAACGGTAGAAAAGCTTTGTCCGAAATGCAACCCCAAAAACATATTTTGCTATCACTGCGGTAGATTAGGTGTTATCCAAAAAGACTGTCCGGATTGCTCGGGAAACGGAAAGTGAGGTCGCCCAGGGAGGCGGGAGCGACCGATATAAATAGTCTAACCGCCCCTAAAGTATCGATTAATGACA
Source organism: Nasonia vitripennis (assembly GCF_009193385.2). Classification (NCBI taxonomy): domain Eukaryota; kingdom Metazoa; phylum Arthropoda; class Insecta; order Hymenoptera; family Pteromalidae; genus Nasonia; species Nasonia vitripennis. The sequence goes on along the minus strand of NW_022279593.1, from coordinate 204,827 downwards.
CAACACGCAGACAAGACGAACTTGACGAAGCTATCGTACCGATGATTGATCCAGAACTGACTGATTCGATTCTCGCACTAGAAAGTTTAACGTTCAAAGAATATTTTTCGGACATAATAGATATCGTAGATAATGACACAGAAACGGAAAACGAGACGCTTTACGTGCTACCGCTAAAGAAGACACAAGTTGCTGTACTTAAAAGTCACTCCGCTTGAATCGGAAATACTGGCTCTCGTAGATTCGGGCGCTTCAAGCACATTCATTAGAAAAGAACTTTATCATCGCGCAATGACTTACGGCGTAGAATTAGTTAATAATATACGCGGGAATGTAACTACAGCTGTGGGTGCGGTAGAACCCATTAAAGGCGGGATCAAATTATCAATTAAAATCAAAAGAGTGACGAAACAGTTAACGGTACGCGTACTTGACAAACTGGACTATGACTTGATACTTGGTATTGACGCTCTCGAAATTTTCGAAATAAATATAGACTTCTCGATATGCACGTGGAATTTCCGTAGTAACAGACAGGAAAACTTTACATTCGACCATCCCATGACAACCGCAATGACGGAAACCGATTCTCGGGCTTGCGGACTAAGAGACCTGGACCGCGAGCAAGAGAAAAGGCTCAGTGATTTTCTTAGGCGCGAGTTACCACCTGACACGGGAAAATTAGGTCTAACAACGGTACTACAGCATAAAATCGACGTAAACGGACACCCCCCAATTAAACAACGTAGCTATCCAGTTTCGAAAGTTAAAGAACAGGCACTTCACGCGGAAGTGGACGAGATGCTAAGTCAGGACATCATCGAACCTTCACATAGCGATTGGGCATCACCCGTAGTTATGGTAAAGAAAACCAACGGTACATATCGATTCTGCCTCGATTTACGTAAAGTAAATCAAGTTTCAAAGAAAGACGCTTATCCACTCCCACTGATGGACGCAATTTTAGATAATCTAAGGCGAGCGCGCTATATTTCGACAATAGATCTTAAACAAGCGTACTTTCAAATTTTATTAGAGAAAAAGAGCAGGGAAATAACAGCTTTTATTGTACCGGGACGCGGTTTATTTCATTTCAAAAGACTTTGTTTTGGCCTTTCGGGCGTGCCAAGTACATTTCAAAGATTGCAAGATAAAATATTAGGCCCGGGCCTACAACCACACGTATTCTATTACTTAGATGACATATTAATAGTTACAGAAAACTTTGATGATCACCTCCGTTATTTAAAAATTGTTCTCGATAAGCTCAAGGGCGCGAACTTAACGCTAAACAGAGATAAATGCGAATTCTGCTGCGCGTCGGTAAGATACTTGGGTTTTGTTATCAACGAGGAAGGGTTGAAAATAGACACCGAAAAAGTGGCACCCGTTAGAAATTACCCTCCACCGAAAACGCTGCGCCAAGTCAGACGCTTTATCGGGATGGCATCGTGGTACCGTTGCATTATCAAAGACTTCGCGACAATAACTGAACCAATTACCCGACTACTCCATAAGAAACAAACATGGGAATGGGGCCCCGCGCAATCCAAAGCATTTGACACCTTAAAAGAACTACTAACCTCAGACCCTATCCTAATTAGACCAGATTTTGAAAAACCGTTTGCAATCCACACAGGCGCGAGCATGGTAGGGCTGGGAGCAGTTTTGACCCAAACGATCGATGATACGGAACACGTGATTGCGTACGCAAGTAGAGCCCTTCAAGTCCGGAGAAAAATTACACAACTACGGAATTAGAATGCCGAGCGGTCGTATGGGCGTGCGAGAAATTCAGACATTACGTGGACGGATCCCCGTTTACGGTCATTACGGATCACAGCAGCTTACTGTGGTTGCAAACCCTCTAAAACCCTCAAGGTAGATTAGGGAGGTGGGCAATGCTACTGCTGGAACAGGATATTACGGTAATACATAGAAAGGGAGCCCTACATCAAGTGCCCGATGCACTGTCGCGAATGTTTGAAAGTACAACGGAAACGCTAGCTTCTATTTCCGATACCCCCGTAGACTGGTATGATAAGCGTATCGAGGACGTAAAGAATAATCCGAGAAAATTCTTAGACTGGAAAATTATTAACGAACGGTTATATCACAGGGTCGAAAATCCGGTACTGGACGCGATAACTAACGACGGCTCGGAATGGAAATTAGTCCTAAAAACGATAGAACGGGAACAAGCACTCTTTGTCCACGAGACTACCCAAGCGGGACACTCGGGAATCGAAAAGTCATACGCGCGTTTATCGCAGGATTACTTTTGGCCCGGAATGTTTAAGGATGTAACGTATTACATCAGAGGTTGCGACGTATGCCAACGCACGAAAGTCGAACAGAGGCTAGCCCCGGGGCACCTAGGTCAAAGAGTAATCGAGCACGCCTGGGTAGTAGTCGCGGCGGACATAATGGGACCTTTTCCAACGAGTAAGTCTGGCATGGCATACGTACTCGTAATTCAAGATCTTTTTACAAAATGGGTCGAAATAAGGGCGCTGAGAAAAGTTACCGGAAAGAACATTAAAGATGCACTTTTAGACCTAGTCATTAACCGATGGGGAACCCCTCGTGTCTTACTAACAGACAACGGCACGGAATTCGTGAATAACATGATGTCATCGTTAGCTACCGAACTTAAAATCCACCACTCGAACACACCTCCCTATAGGCCGCAAGCAAACTCAGTCGAAAGGGTTAATAGAGTATTAAAAACTATGATATGTGCATTTATTGGTCAGGACCATAGAGATTGGGATAAACACTTGCTCGATTTTCGTTTCGCATTCAACACTGCCAAACACGCCTCCACAGGGGTAACACCAGCCTTCCTCAACTTTGGCCGACAACCATTACCCGTACTTAGCTTGCGCAAAGAATTAGAATCAATACCGGACATAGACAAAACAGACGAGGCAACATGGGTTGCACGCATGCAACGACTGACAGCAATATACGACTGGGTCGTATACAACATGGAGACAGCACATGATCAACAGGCCTAACACTACGACAAAAAGCACCGCGCAATAACGTTTGTAGCGGGTGAGAAGGTATGGGTGAAGAATCGAGTTTTATCTAATGCAGCTAAAAATGTAGCAGCAAAGCTTGTAAATAAGTTCAAAGGTCCATTCGCAGTTACGAAAGTGATATCACCACTAATTTACGAATTAGTCGGGGGAGATGGTAAAGTATTACCGCGCATCCACATTACCGTCCTCAAACGCTACAATCCTTCAAGACAGACAGACAACACACCCTGAACAGATGCACTGCCCTCAATCTTGTCCCGCTAACGCTGCACCATTCTTTCCAGGCTTGCACATCACCCACGCTATCGCCAGAATCTCCGCTTCTAGCACGCTACCGCTTCATTCAAATTTTTTTTTTCTCACATACACCAGCTACACTCACTCTCACTCACGCACATACACGTACCACCACTAGCTACCGCACAAAACACACCCCTTGAACGCTACCGACACATACGCACGCTCACGTGACTGCGACGAACCTCGAGACAGCCATGTCTCGACCGTCCTCGGCAGACGAGGACACCCTTCTGGGGGACACCTCAGATTTCGACGTGGACGTCGACGTCGAAGGGGACTACGTGCTGATCAGCAGCGACGACGAGGGTGGAGCGCCACCCTCCACTGAGGCACCATCCACCACCGAGGCACCTCAGCCGCCACCGACCACCGAGGCACCCCAAACGCCACCTACACCTGAGGCGCACCCTTCGTCGCCACCCCGCCCCCCTAAGGAGGAGGGAGAATCCCAATCGATTGATTGGGATATGGAGTCCTCGGACGACGAGCCTCCCCTTCGTCGACCCCACACGAGACCACGCGACAGACAAAGGACAGACAGACAATGGACAGATGACGCGGAGTAACCGGAGTACGAGGCACTGTGGGCCTACGAGCCCCTCGACGGACACGTCGACAAGATCGAGGCCTTCCTCCGCGCCAACCCTCCTATCCGAGACGCGGTTCAAGAGACGATAAACAGGATCGCCGAAGTGGTGCGCAGCCGACCTTGCAAGGCAGCAGGGCCCACTTTTCCCTGCATGGGTAAAGTGGACATACCAGTAGTAGTGGCCTCTCGCTCGCGACAGCACTTCTCGGTGCAGCCACTCCGACCGTCTGTAGACGTCGAGACCTGGACGGAACAGACGACGACAGACACGACGACCCAGACCAACCCACCAGATACCGACGAGAAAGGGACGCAGTCAACGACGACCACAACCGACGCGGAGACGCAGACGACCCAGCCGACGGAAGCTCGAGTCGAGATGGAGGCGGCACGGACCAGCGACGAGGCCGAACACCGCCAGGATGACACCCCCTCGGCACCGGCCCCCAGACCAACAGCAGAGCCAACGCCATCGGCACCACACCTGCGCCCCGAGAATTTCACGGGGTGGCAAACCATCAACGGCAGGCAGGTCTTCGTGAATGCTCCTCGGCCAGGGTGCTGGGCCTGCGGAAGCTCCAGCCATCGAGCTCCACGCTGCCCTGACCGCCAGCGCCACAGCCACCGCTATTGCTATCGGTGTGGCCTGGGCAACGTCACCATCCGAGACCGCCCCGTCCACGGCGAGACTTGGCGAGCCCAGGGCCCATACATCCCCTCTCGGGGCACCAACATCCCTCGGGACCAACTGCCCCCTCGGCGATAAGACCAACGCGACACGACGACTGACGAGACTCTTACTTGGCTATCGACCTTGACTCACTACACACTCTCGCCTACCCTTACGCACCTCATCACACACCCACGCTCTCGCTACACCTGTAATTTTTGTAATAACCTGACACTCTCACTTACATACATACTACCGCTCTCAGCTACCGTTATACACACCTACACGAATCACCTAAGCTACCGTCACACCGTACACCACACATAAAATTGTTATCGTTCTCTTTTATTTTGTCTTAACTGTGCCATGAGGGTCGGAATAACGAATATAATCACCTAACCTAGACGCCTTTATTTTAAAATAAGCATTATTTATTAACCTACCACCCCGTATTACCTTCTCACTCAACAAGCTTGCGTAGTAAGTTCAAGCGATTTAGGGCCAGCGAAGAAGCCACTACAACCGGACGACACCAACCATCCACCAACCAGGTTGCCACCATCAAGCAAAGGGTCTAACTACAGCGCAACCCCTCCACCCCAGGAAGAAGGGAGTTGTAACGTGGGAGTTTGACTGCACGTTACAAGTGGAAAATTTGCGCCGCGCAATAGAGAGGCGACGACAACCTCGCAACGTGGCAGGTCGAGCCGCGAGTAGGCGCACAGAAGGGGGGGGTAGTTCGCGTAGGGAGCGCGCGCAGCGCTGGCCCCGCGGCCACGTGTTGCCGCGTCGCGAGAGCTCGGCCTCTTTCGCTCCGCAACGCTGCTACCGATAGGACGCCTGCGCTGCTCACCGAGGTTTTCGATTGTCCCGGTACCCGCGCGCCATTGCAGCTCGCCTTCGCTCTCGTTATCGTAGCAAGTAAGTAAAAGTGTACTTAGCGTGCGAATAAATTAGTGCGGCTGTGCCTCGGATGAACGCGTCGCGACACGGTTAGTGCGACGCAATGCACTTTGACGGTCGTGGCAAGGGCGGCGAGTCGAGTGCCGTGAGGTCTCGTCGCCTGTCGCGAATTTTGTAAGCTCTCGTTTTTCTCGCTATCGTTCCTTTCACGCTACCGTTACCCTCCGCTCAAGCTACCATTTGTATTTTCCATGCTCTCGCTCTCGCACAATTCCCCGCTATCGTTACCCATGTATTGTGCATATTTCCTCGCTATCGCTCTCCCCTCGTATTGTACCCCCCGTTATCGTTTCCTCACCCCCGCTACCCCTATCAGCTACCGATTACTGCGTGTTACCGAGCTACCGTTAGTAAGTAAGTTAGCGATTAAGATAAGTTAGCTATTATTAGAGTTTCCGTAAAGTAGCTGTCAGAATGCACGAGTGTGCGCGGAGAGGACGGGCAAGTGTTGTGTGTCGTCGCGCGGTCGTGTCGAGGTCGTCACTCGCGAGAATACGCCGCGACGGACGCGCTGGTCGTCGGGGCCGGTAGACGATCAGAGAGGCGAGGCGGGTATTCGCCCGCACCGACAAGTCGGCGGACGGCGCGCTGACGAGCGTGGCGGTGGCGTCGATTGCTCGGTGGGCGCGGGTGATCTCCCCGGAAGAAGGTTAGAATTATTAAAATCGTTGCGGGGCCGCGTGTAGAAGTTCGCTCTTACTCACGATGACCTCGATCGGCGGCGTGACGTGCCGCATAGTAGTTTAGTTAGTTCAGCGTAGTGCCTCTGGACTGTAGAGGCCGCAGGTTTTCGGCAGGTTGCCGTGGTTGTTAAGAGGGAAAATGAAGAATAAATATGACACATCATATCCGCAGCAAGCCTTAATGAGTTTTATGACCCACGACCCTGTTCGATACTCCACCCCTTCCTTAGAGCTAGCCGAGCTCATCTCCCACGCCGTCGGGTCCCAACACACGGTTGCGCTCACACGGAAAGGGGATCGCGGGATCCCTGGCATCTCGATGCCTGGCGCCCTGGGCCGAGGCGGCCCGCCACCGTGTATGCATTGGAGCGTGACGGCGCGCGAACATAGATTTAAGAACGCTGGGCTGCGCCAGCAGACCCCAGCGTTTCAATATATATATATATATATATATATATATATATATATATATATATATATATATATATACACCCAGAAAACATCGCATGCTGAGCAATATCAGCGCAACCGTTGCTCGGCGCGTTTGCCGTCATATTGCCGTTTATGAACATTTTGCGGTCAGCTTTTGTCAGGCGCACTGTAAGCAGGCAAATTGTCAGCACGCGTGGCGACAAATTGCGGGACATGTTGAAGTGACAATTTGCCTGCAATTTTTCAGTACACTGCGCTGTTTGTTTGCAATGCAACTTATCAAAAACAGCGATGATGTTGCAATGCATTTTGTTGTTCAGAAATTAAGAAATTTTTTTAATACAATATCCCGTTTCGGAGCAAGGATGCAAAGCAGACGCCATCATATTTGGAGATGTGTCTTCTGCAGCAGTCTACGTTTACTCTAGCACCGCGCAGTAGTACAAATTGGAGCAGCAGTAGAAGTTTAAATAAACATATTTACAAGAGTTATAAAACGAAAACTATGTGTGTAGTGCAGTTATTAACTCTAGTGCAGTAGTTCTCATGAGTTTTGTGCAGTTCGGAGTCTTCAAAAACATAACCATGAGTATGTATACTTTGACCTAACCTCACAATCAATCTCAGTCATATTTAATCAAAATTAAAACAGAGATTGATTGTTAGGACATTGCATTTGAATTATTCTATAAAATTGTTTACTTCAAGTAATTTGTTTATTTAGCAGGGTCAGTACAAAGTTGTAGCAGTAATTGAACATCGGCCAACAAAGCCATGAACATGCGGTGGGAAGAGGCTGACCATAGGAAGCAGCTTTTTGGAAAAAATAAAATGTATGGTGCAGCAGACAAATATCTTGGTCTTCAAGAAAATGTTGGCTTACATTCCTGCAATCATGTGAAAACTTCCTCTTTGGGTATCGATTTTTCTACATTGTCTAAGTAATGTAGAGTTTTACATGAGTGCCATTGCGTCCCCCTTACTTAGGATGCTGATTTTACATAGTTTGAGAAACAAAAAGAAGAAGAAAATCAATGTCGTCATTTATACTGACACTCATTATCACTTCTCAGCTGAAGATGAACAAGATGAACAAGTTTGATGAACATTCAAACGACGACCAGCAGCCTCAATTAGATAAGTAACTTTTAATTTATGCTGCGACATTTCTATATTGTAATTGATGTAGATATTCAGAAAGTTATCGTATTTAGCTTTTGCATGAAATATTCGAAAGAGTTAATAGTGTAAAAAGACAAAGTGCGATAATTTTGTGGACATGAAAATAGTTTCGTTAGATTTTGTTACACAGCTGATATATTTGAAATTGTGTTTTCTAGAGAGAAATCAATTAAACTACGTTCATGTAGTCACTGGAAAAGCAGAAGTTATCATCGAGGGTAGCAACAGCATAGAAGGCCACTTATGATTTGAACGAGATGAAGAAGCAGTGTATGTCAAAACTTTTACTCGATAAGTATTATTTGAAAATTATTGATAGGTAACGAGTAACCAGCTGCTATACTTTCGTATATCCATTCTACTAGAATGTATGAATATTGCAGTTACAAGTTAACTGCATTGTGTCTGCTATTATCTATAAAACAATCTTACTCGCAATATGTACAATCAAGTAATATTTTTTATAGAAATAAGCAGAGGTTATTAGTTAGCTGGTAATACATGTATTTCTACATTCTAAGACATTTTTATATCCACTAGGTTATAATATTTAATATTAGAATTTTTCCAAAAGTTTTTTATTATCATTTTGAATTTAAGAGATTCAAAATTCGCGCCGCTGGACATGCGCCACATGCGCGCGACTGCGCCGTATGCGCGCGATTTTCTTATGTCTTATCTCCTGTTTAAATTACCGAGAATTGTCGTTCATTCTTGCTTTAGCGACTTGTGCGTGAAGAGCTAAGAAATTTTCTCGAGCGACAATTATTGATCATCAATAATTATCTATCTTGCATTGCAATCTTGTTTGTTCAATTGTCAAGTGTAGTAAGTGTAATATTATGTTTTAACAAAAATACCAATTTGTAATAAACAAACTTGCTCCTCAGAACCCAATCGTTGATAAGTCGAGAGGCAATTCCTGGAAAAGCTGTACATCGCGCCCACCTCGCCTGCGTACATCTGCGGCTAGAAGGAGGCTGTCCAGGCGGCTGTACAGGAAAGCCCAGCCTTATCAGCTGCGAGTGAAAAGCTGACAGTTCATCAGTCTCCAGCAACATCAACTGGACGACTCTCAACATTTCCTTTTTATTTGCCATAGATTCCCATCGTATAAATTTACAGTTTTTGTTTACAATATATTTGTAGTTGCAGGTTCACAAACGGAGAGCAGATTTAAGAAGCTGACCATCCATCGCACTTTCCAATAACATCATCTTGGAGGACTCTCAACTGGATTGCTATCTAGCAGGTATGTGTTGAACAAAATTAAAATTTGTTAAGTCAAGTTTGCTGAGACAAATAGCTTTGTAATGTTTTTTATAGTAACTATACAATTTTAGAGACCTCAAACTAAAAAAGAAAATTAATTTCACTGGTCATGCTGTTGCTGTTCAATTTGCTCGACATGCTGTTTCAATTCTTTTTTGGATAGAGGTCTCTAAAATTGTACAGTTATTATAAAAAGTATTGCAAAACTATCTGTCGATGCAGATATCATTTAACTCTATCCTGTAGCACTGTTTACCTATATAGCCAGACGCGCAAACTGGTAATGCGCCTCTGGCTGTTCAGGTAAACAGTGTCACAGGGTGAAGTTAAATGAAATCTGCTTCGGTAGATAGTTTTGCAATACTTTTTATAACAACTGTACAATTTTACTGACCTCTATCCAAAAAAGAATTGAAAAATCTTGTCAGTGTATGAATTCTAAAAGGTTCTTGACTAGTGAAATTAATTTTCTTTTTTAGATAGAGGTAAATAAAATTGTACAGATAGTATACAAAGTATTGGCAAACTATCTGCCACAGCAGATTTCATTTACCTCTACTCTGTGTGGCTGTTTACCTGTGCAGCCAGGTCTTTTTTGTTGTATTTAATATATATATATATATATATATATATATATATATATATATATATATATATATATATAGACACACACACACACACACACACAATATATTTTAATTTTAAATTATATTTTACAGGTGGACTATCTAAGTTATCTGGGAGGAGGCAATACGTCAGCTGCAGCTTCCACGTATTTTAGAAAATGCATCCAGATGACAGAAGATCTTTTTTCCAATCTCACCTGGACTGGATCGAAAAAACAAAAACTTGTGTCGCTAAAAGATTCTCGCTTTTCAGCAGCTTGCGAAGGTATGAAAATTTTACGTTTATATTTTGTAAATTGTATAATAACTGTATATTAATTACTTAACTTTTTATTTTACAGAAGCCATGTCTAGGCACGAAAATGTATTTTCGAAGCCTGACAACAAGGAATTTTCCCATGTCATGACGAAAGCGCTGAAAAGCGTTAAAGAAAGCTTTCGACGAAAAAGACAGGCTGAAGATCAAGGCATGAAGGACAATAAGGTCCAAAAAAAAAATTCGTTTGGACGATGACGATGAGACCGCGACGCTACCTTCTGAGTCCACGGATGAAGAAGACACAAGGGCTGAAGAAGAAGCGAGGCTTGCTGCCGAAAAGAAGGCCAGACGTGCTGCTCGAGAGACGAGGCTTGCTGCCGAAGAGGAGGCCAAGCGCGCTGCTCAAGAGGAGGCCCGACGTGCTGCCGAAGAGGAGGCCCGACGTGCTGCTCGAGAGAAGAGGGTTGCTGCCGAAGAGGAGGCTAAGCGTGCTGCTCGAGAGGAGGCGAGGCTTGTTGCCGAAGATGAGAGGGCTGCTGCCGAAGAGGAGGCGAGGCTTGCTGCCGAATATGAGAGGGCTGCCGCCGAAGAGAATGCGAGGGCTGCTGCCAATTCCTACGACAGAGGGAATCATCTTGAGCCAACCGCTGATGACTCCACTGAGGAACAGTTTGTAGATGAAGATGGACACGAATACGACACCGGAATACCCAGGGACAGAGACGACAACGAATACTGCGACGAAAACCCGACAGACTAAAACAGCGACATAAATTTGACGGAAAACAGCAACGGACTCTATGACAAATACGAAATACAGGAGATTTACGACAACGAACAGAACGAAAAAATCGTGTGCACTATTGCACCAAACGGTGCCCTTCAATATTTCACTTTGAACACAGATACAGCAAATGATTAATTTTATTATTCATTGTTTATATTTTATATAATTAATGTATACCATTTGCTGTATCTGTGGTATTTATTTATTTATTTATACATTGAATATTTTCTGTTTCAGGTAAATGCAGTAGCGCTTTTTTACAGTTTTTACCATTATTTTTATATTACATTTGTATATTTATTTAAAGTTTTTTCATAAAACTGTAAGAGAGCGCTGGAGGGGCTAAGAAAGGGATGAGCCTCACAGGGAAGGGCGAGGTCGGGGCCCTTTCCAACCAACCCCCAAAAAAAAAAATTAATATAATTTCTTTGATTTATTTCAGGATTTCCTTTTACAATCCATCCGCAGCCCACTTTCGTACTAGTTAATCTATACATCAGGTAAATGTTTATTGAATATATTAATTATATATTATAATAACAATTTTAATATTATATTTATTCATTATTTGTTTTACAGGTTTGCTGTTTACTACTTCAATAACCTGATGTCCATTGGCAAATAATTTTATACTTGTTGTATTTAAAAAAATTGTTTTAATGTTCTAATAAAATTAAAAAATAAATAAATTTGTAGATTTTAGAATTTGCGCGCCTTTATTTGTAGATTTGTAGGTTAGGAACGCTCGCCGAATGCGCATCCGCGCTGTCAAAATGACCGCAATATGCCTGCAATATGACGGCGTGCACGCCGGCATTTTGCGCGGCGTACAGTGCCGCGATCCGCGCGCTCGGCAATTTGACCGCAACTTGACGTCAAAAAGCCGGGGTAGTTTGCCCGCTCGTGCGCGGCGTGCGCGACGTCATGTTGCCTTCAAATTGCTTGCATTTTGACTTGCGATGTTTTCTGGGTATATATATATATATATATATATATATATATATATATATACCCAGTGTGTGTGTGAATATATATATATATATATATATATATATATATATTCACACACACACACACACGCACGCATACACATATATAAAGAGATAATTAATTTGTTTATTATTAAATTGTATATATCTACTTTTACTATTATATTAAAGTATACCTGATGTACTGTGCCGTAACGCCATTTACATCTTTTTTCAATAACTGAGAAATTTTATTAATTTATTATTATTTATAATTTATAGCCCATTATTTACACGTTGCCCGTATATATTTGATATAGGAGATGATTCATTTGTTTATTATTAATTTGTATATGTCTATTATATTAAAGTATACTTTAAAACGTAACTTATGAGGCGGTAGGGCATTTGGCGTAAGTGAATTATAAAATTCTATTGGTAACATCTCTTTATTATCATCTTCGCATGAATCTACACTTACATACTCTCTTACATCGCCTTGCATCCTATTTAAAATGTTATTATTAATTTTTAGTACATTATTGTTTTTCGGAGCTAAAATTACTCTTTTGCAAAGTTTATTGGCATTATTATTATCAAAGCAATTTCTATAAATTTCCATAATTATAGCATTAGTTGATAATAATTCTGTTGGAAGTAAAGTTAAATCATTGTCCATTTCAAATTTGTTGGAATATTTTCTATCTCTAATTTTTAATAGCCATTGTTTAAACTCTTTGACGAAATGACTAACTCTCATATTATCTTTTAAAGTAGTTATTTGGACTTTACTCCATGAATGACTATTTTTTACACAATTTTCAATAGTTTTTGTTTGATTTTTATGTTTGACAACAAGTAGTGTTTGTCGGGAGATACCTGATGCAATCATTACTTTGCTACCAAATTTAATGCCATTATTACATAAGTCTATGAATAATTTATCCACTGTCTGAAAAGCATGTTTTAATGCCATTGTTATTTCATTCCGAATTTAGACTTCTATATTTTTCAGATTTTTTCCATGTATTAAGTTAGGAGTAATGTTGCACGTTGAATCTTTATTTATATTTAAAGGTAATTTAAAAATTACACGTGAAGTTCTTCCATTTATTAATAAATTTGCTGCTATACCAGTCCATGCTACTGGTAAAACACTTATTTGTTCTTCATGTAAGCTCCTATCGTCGCTCGGTAATACAAAGACGTGCTCATTACAATTACTAAAAATGGAAATTTTCACAAATATTAAAATTAACCTACATAATTTTAGAGGTACTTGGAGAGGACAATAATGTGATGTCTGTCAAATATAGTTATATTTAAAATTTTATGCAACGAATAATAACTTGAAAGTTTGCATATTACACACGTGTTCTATTGTAAAAAAAGCATGTTTTGTTCAATTTAGAATTTTCTTATCGCATTTTATAATAAATGTGCATCAGCAAATAATTTTATTTTAATATATTTTGAGATATTATTAACTTTTATTTCTATATATACTTAGTAGTCGTAATGTATATAATAAAATTTTATAAATATTGTTACAGTTTTTAATATTGTAAAAAGTTACGGGTCTCGGGCGCGAATCTCGAATCTCCGACTTGCAAGTCTGACACTCTACCGTTTGAGCCACGGCCGCTACCGTCGATGCTCTTCTCGAATTGGTTTCTTATTGCTATTAGACACCCGCGACGTGTCCACACGTAACAATATCAATTTATCTATAAGTGCCTATCATCACATTTCGTTTATTATGTTATAAAAGATGTTTAAATGAATTAACAGTTGTTTTTGAAAAAGTATAATTCCTATTTTCTCAAGCTATATATTGTGACGGGTTGAATCTATAATATAGTAATATTAATATAATGTGCTGCTATATAAAGTGCTGGGTCTCAAATATATTATGGTATCCGGTACTGTAAATAACGCATTATTTATAAAATAGAACATGAATTAAGCTTGATTCTCAAATTAATCTTTAAGTTTTATTAACACTATAATACTATTGTTGAATTTCGTGGAATACAATATTTTTAGTGTATATATTTTTTTTGTATTTACCTGATTTATCGTTGCTTTTGAAAATTGAATTCTTTGATAAATATTTTCAAGTTTTCGTTTGATGTGATTCTTGATAGCGCTACGTATAACTGACCATGACTAAAAACTGGAGTAGGTAGAAATACTCCAACTTTTTCAAATGTTTGACCTGGAGATGTTAATCGTCATCGCAAACCCCAATCTCACAGGAAATTGACGTCTTTTAATTTCAAAAGGAATTTCTTCTTTTAATGAAGTTAAGTCTATACGTTGTATTAAAACAATTCTTCCACTCTTATAACCACATAATTTTTGCACATATACAATATTGCATCATTTTTTTACTATCAAACGAGTTCCGTCACCCAGACCATCATTCAAATTGATATTTCGTAAGAGTATTATAACAGCCTCTTCTTTCAACAGTAATTTATGAGGAGGTAAACCATTCGGCGTTAGTGAATTCATGAATTCGACTGGCACTATATTATTCATAAATAATGCGTTGTTATTTACAGTACCTGATACCATAATAAATGTAAGACCCAGCACTTTATATAGTAGCACATTATATTAATATTACTATATTATAGATTGAACGTGTCACAATATATAGCTTATTATTAATATCACTTTTCAAACTTGATATTTATTTCAAACTTTCAATATTTATTTTTGGTATATTTAAGGCCCAAAAATTATGAAAAAAAATTTAATGGAAAAACTGTAAAAACGATAAAACAAAGATGTAAGGCCCAAAAAGAAGGACAAAAAATGAGACCCAAAATAGGTCCCAATAAAGAAGGACCAAAAATCAGACTCACAAAATAAGGCATAAAAATAAGGCCAAAAATTTGTAAGGCCCAAAATATAAAGCCCAATTATACATCGTTAATCTTTTAGGAAACCCAGGTCGATCCATTAACGGCCGAACCGGAAACGATAATTGTATTTAGTAAGTGGCTTTTTCCACTACCTCCAGGTCCATCAATAAAGAAACACTTCACTTGATTGATTAGCTTTATTACACTCTTAATTACACTCTTTATTACTGCATCGAAAATTTCACGTTGATTATTCGTTAAAGAGCTTATATTGTATTATTAATCATTTTCAATTTCATTTGTTGCATAAAATTCTTCATAATTGGTTTTCTCAACATCCTCACTAAATTTAGGTAAATTGAAATCAGTCAGTGTATACCCGTGACTTTTTAAAATAGAATTGATGTGTTTCAATGAGATACTTTCACCTATTTGTTTAGTTAAAAATGAACTATAAAAATATGCTTTATATTTTTCAAATAATTCTTTAACATTTACTGGGTAATGAAATACGCGTATATAACCAAACAAGTTACACAGAGTTTTAGGAAATTTAACCTTGATTGCTTCTTCCAAGCATGTGTCCCATTCTTCATCGGTGGTTATTAATTGTCTAGCTACAACTACTTCATGAAATGTTGCGTATGTAACATTTTCGAATGTTTTCAATTCTTCATACGATTCAGCCCCTTTTATATGTAATAATAATAATCTTAAAAAATATCTTTCACAATCCTTCGGATTCACAAAGTACATTCTACTTTTAATTGGCTTCCAAACATTTTTTCCTGATCAGGTGGCGCGGCAGCGCCACGAAGGCGAGTTTGAGAAGTAGACGAGGCCGCAACGCCCGTGACACTACTTACTTCTATATTGAGTTCGAATTTTTCATTATACAAAAAAAAAAAAAAAAAAAAAATACTTATCATTACTCTTGGTAAGGTTTTTTGGCTTATTAGAATGCTTTTTGAGCTGAACTATGATTTGCAACAAACATATTAGTAAAAAGGCTGCTTATTTTTATAATATGTGAGTGTATAATCCACAAATGGTAAAATCACATTTTTCATCTTTAGCCCGAAATGTGTTAGGACCGTGAAGTTGGCCGCACAGCTATATACAGATGGGAATTGCTTTCTCAAGAAAATATAATAATATATTACGATATTTAGAATTAAGAGGTTGCCGGTGCATACTCTGCGTTCCAAAGCAGTAACAATAATTAGCTTGCCAGGGTAGCCGATGACAAGGTTCAGGTTGTTTTCGGTGTCTAGGTATAAAAACCATTCAAGTACGGTGTCTACGTGTACAGGGTAGCTGGGTAACAGGGTAGGTAACGTAACAGGGTAGATTACGAGGTCTGGGTAGTTCGCACCGTGGTCTTTGGTGTCTAGGTGTAGAAATAATTCGAGGATGGTGTATATCAGAACAATCAGTGATTTCATGTTAGTGATAAAAATGTTACAAAAAAGCTGTGGTCGAAAGATGCTTGTATTTTATTTTTACGACGTCGAATATGAAAAACTCAAAAAAATGTACTAAAAAGGATTGAAATCTCTAAAAAAAATTAACTTTTAAAAAGTAATAGGTTAGGCGAGTTTGATATATTTTGCAACGAAATTACAGATAGAAAAGAACTGAGATCAATCAAACAAAGTCAAGTTTATTATATTTAATCGTAATAAAGCGAGGAACAATTCTCAAGATAATCACTACGTAACTTGCCATGCCCGTTTGATTTTGTTTATTGGTGAACAACTAAAATTTTTTTTGTATGTATTAGAACGGCATACAAACACCATAAGTACTGTGACAGTGCACACGCACACACCTAAAACAGCGACAGGAGTTGCCTGCAAAGCATAAGCTTAGGACACGCAAGGTAGGTGCGAGAGAGAGATTTAGATTTAGATTTAGATTGGTTTTATTTTTGTACATTATGTTGTACATATACATTATAGTAGTTTGGTGAAATAAAGATAATAATTGTTGTGTCAGGGTGTAAGTGTGAAAGTGAGTAATGGAATAAAGTGAGATGAGATGAAAGTGTGTTCATGAGATGAAATGTTTGCGTCATGTTTGTGTATTTTCCAAATTGAAGAAGTGATTTTTAGCCGCCTGTTTAAAGTGTGATATGGACAGGGTGTTACGTAGGTGAGATGGAAGGCTGTTCCAGAGGTAGCAAGCGCTGATGAAAAATGAGTTCTTCAGCGTCTCCGACTTGAAGGGCGGGATGTCCAGGAGGGTAACCTCACCCCTCACAGGCCTGAGCGCGACGTGGAAATCAAAATAGGCTAATAAGTAAGAGGGTACTGAGGTGTTAAAGATTTTTCTAAGAAAACATGCCATAAAGTATTTCCTACGTCCGGCGGTGGTAAGCCATTGCAACTCACGCCTATAAGGGGAGATGTGCTCGTCCCTCCTTACACCGTAGATATAACGGATCCCCGTGTTGACAAGCCTCTGAAGCTTCAGGTCGAGTTCTTGCGTCAGGTCACAGTAAGCCAGTGAACAGTAGTCGATGATGGGAAATAGGAGTGCTTGGACTAAGTGTTGGCGCAATCTGAAGTTAGTGCTCTTCCGAAAAAAGTAGAGACGATACATTAAAGAGTGAGCTCGTTTGCAAATTTGTGTGACGTGCTCTTTCCATGATAGTTTGGAATCGAGCACCAACCCCAGATTGCGTACAGATGATTCGTAGACGACCTGGGCTCCCCCTATATTTATATAGGTGTTGGCAGTAGAGGGAAGAGCATTGATATAGTAGGGGGAACTCAGGACGATTGCCTTAGTTTTACTGACATTCAGCCTAAGCCTATTTAGTGCTGCCCAGACCATTATCCTCACGGCGTTAGCACTCATCCTGACAGAACAGGAGTCGAGCTCCTCAAGGGGGCATTGGCAGTAGATTTGCAAGTCACCCGCGTAGATTAGATGGGATACATCTGAATCAAGGCAGAAGCCAATGTCATTGATGTACAACGCGAACAACAAGGGGGCCAAAACTGATCTCTGTGGGACACCGGTGTTTAGTGATAGGAATGTTGAGAGTTCGTTGTTGTCACCAATGACGGCCTGTTCTCTTCCGGAAAGGTAAAATGCAAGCCAGCGGATGACCTGCTTGGAGAAGCCGAAAGAGGATAGCTTTCCGAGCAGCCTGACGTGACACACTGTATCAAACGCCTTGCTGAAGTCAAATAGAAGTAGCAGAGTGACTTTCTTCCTGTCCATCCCAAGCCTGACATCATCAGTCAGCTTAATCAAGCCAGACTGCGTGCTGTGGCCAGTGCGAAAGCCAGTTTGGAAGTTGTCAAGGTAAAGCCTTGTTTCAAGATATTCAGAAATTTGCTTGTGCACCAGCCACTCCAGCGCCTTGGACAGGAAACAGAGTAGAGAGATCGGACGGTAGTCAGTTACAGCTGTTGGAGAGTTGACTTTATTTAGTGCTCTTACGAGCGATGATTTCCAGGCAGAGGGAAAGCGTGCCTCGCTCAGAGACAGATTGAAAATTTGACAGAGTAAGGGAGCGAGTATTGGCAGTGCTTTAGAAACTACAACCTTTGGGATGCCATCACTTCCTCTGGCCTGGGTGTTAAAGTGTGTTACTGCAGCCGACACGTCCGATTCTGTGATTTCCCTGAAGATGAAGTGTTCAGGGAGGTCCAGACTCTCCAGGGTTCGCAGATACTCCTCAACAGATGGAGCTTGAGGGTCATTTGAGATGGAGCTAAAGTGTTCGTTGAGAGCATCCGGAGAGAACCGAGCAGGTGAAGGAGTTTTAGAAGTAGTAATACGAAGATTCCCAAGCTCTCTCCAGATCTCTGCAACGTCGGTCAAGGAGGACAGGCGTGAATAGTAGTAATTCAACCTGGCCTCCTCAATCCGTTTATGAGCGTCGTCCCGCGCGATTCTATAAAAGTATAGGTCCCACGGTAAACGACTTCTGCGAAAACGTCTGTAGAGTCTGTTCCTTTCAGTTAAAAGGTCACGAAGAGCCGCGGTAAACCACGGGTGACGTTTACGTCCAGGTGTCACAGTCTTTAATGGGGCGAGATGATTTATGGCGTTCGAGATGTTGGTGTTAAGAGTGGTGATGCATTCGTCAAGTGACGGCGTGGCGAAGGATGACCAGTCATATGCGCTAAGGAAGTCCCTTAGCTTCTCAGCACAGATTCCTTTGTAGTTTCTGTATGAGTATGTAGTAGGTACGTGGCGTGGAATCTGTACGTCGAGTGTGGCCGTCATCAGGTCATGTCCGTTGATGAAAGGAGTGCCAGTCTTCCAGTGTGAGAGCAGGCGATCCTGCTCATCAATCAAGCATAGGTCAAGCCAGGTATCAGAGTCCTGTCTGTGATGGGTTGCACCATATGGTACAGAAATAAGGGAGTTATCATCAATGAAAGCCCTGATGAAATTTGCGTCTTCAGATGAGGAAAGCTGATCAGCATTGAAATCTCCCATGATGACCTTCGTGGAGTAGTTGTGCATATGCATTGTTAGTTGTTCGATGAAGTTAGATCCCTGGATAAAGGGTGAGTGAGGAGGGCGATACACAACTCCCACGAAGATGGGCGATATTCCCTTAGATGTGATTTCACAAAAAAGATACTCTGGCTTACCCGGCTTGCCCGACCATTCGCCGTCAGATGACGAGATAACGTTAGCAGTCAGTGAATGATGAATGTAGAGGGCCACCCCTCCACCGTTCCTGTTTCTGTCCCGTCTGTACAAAGTGTAATCATCCAGTGAAGGGATGGATAGTATCTTGTCACTCAGCCAGGTCTCAGTTACAGCCACTACGTGAAAGGGGGGACGAGTGGACAAGAAGAACCTGATTATCTCAATGTGACCCGTAAGGGAGTTCGCATTGAAATGACAGACCCTAAGACCCTCAGACAGAGACACCTTGGAGGCAGATGTCGATGAGATGAATGATTTAGATGGTGGTTTTGGCGGGATGATAGGTGTGTGTCTTAGTGTGTGATGTCCATGCTGGCTGTTGGCGGCGTTCGGGCCAAAAAAGCCTCAAGATCAGCATCGGTGGAGATGATAGTGGCCCGCTCACTGTCCTCGCCAGAACGGATGTAAATCCTCCCATCCCTCACGAAGGAACGGCAACCTTTTCTCCTCTTCGCCTCAAGCCTGGTCTTGATGCGCAACTTATGGATGTCTGGAGGAAGCAGCTCGTTAATGTTGACAAGTCCCTGGTGATCTGGGTAGAGAGCTTTCGCTTCCTCTAGTAGTGCATCATCGAGTTCGCCGGTATGAAGTTCTGGCTACGCTTCCTGGCTTTGGCCACTATGATGGAGCGGGCCAGCGCACTGGAGGAGAGAGTGACAGCTAGGGGTGGAAATCTGCTGTCACCTTGGGCGTTGATGGTGTTAGCGTCGAGTCTCCCCATGGTTCTGACGGTTGCAACATCCCGCCTTAGGACCGTGGGGTCCAGTGCAGCCAAGACGGTAAAGGCCAGGAGATGCAGTGACGTCTCCTGGGTGTAGGCTAGGCCGGAGATCACCACCACATTATTCGCAGAGCGCTCCTGCTTCCTCTTAACCTCAGCCAGTTCACTGCGGAGGTTGTTGATCTCCTCGGAGGCAGGAGCACTGCTGATGTTGTGCTGCTCTACGGGACTCCTTGACGACAGCTCTTGATATTGAGCCTGCAGCTCAGAGATGGAGGACTCGACATTGGTTAGTCGAGTCTTGAGCGCAGGCAAGCCGTCAAGGGCTTTGAGGCGGCTTTCAAGAGGGCCAAGCCTACTCTCGACCCTTTCAGACATGGTGTTTTGTGCCTGAAGGGCCTCATTCTGGATCTTCCTAATGTCATCCAGCGCCGCGAATATGTCCTTAAGGGACGTTTCGATAAACGAAACCTGTGTTCTTGCAGGCGACTGAGTTCTGGAGCCCGCAAGAGAAGGAGGTGCCGAGTTGTTCTTTTTGTGCGCGCCCGTTCCAGGCGTGCCCTTGGCTGACCTATTTGCTGCTGCTGCCGCTGCTGCTGTTTGAGCTCTCGTCTGCGTGGTTTTTGGTGTGACGGTGGCATATTCCTCCGCACAGACTGCGCAAGCGAGCGTTGCAGTATCACTAACCATTATAGACCTGATGTTGACACAAATGAAGTGGAACTGCCGATTACACAGCTCGCAGATCTTCATTTTCACTTTGGTAGCTTTATTACATTGAGCACACGTGAGGAGAGACTCGGCATTCTTCACACCAATTCCACTCATTTTTTATGTTATTATTAAGTCTCCGTCGACAACTTACTGGCAGTCGATAATGTAGAGCGTGTTGTAAAGTAGTCGCAGGTGGTAGGTTATCGACTGATAATATCGACTGATAGGTAAGCTAGAGACTTAATACTCTCGAAAGCCAGATGGGGTGCTAATCGAGAGAGGTGAGAATTGACCGACCTGTGATTGATGATGTTGCTGGTGGTGTTCCGTGTACCCGACAGGTAGCTCCACGTGGATCGCTTTGAGGAGAAATAGA
The DNA here is from genome assembly GCF_009193385.2 of Nasonia vitripennis. Taxonomy (NCBI): domain Eukaryota; kingdom Metazoa; phylum Arthropoda; class Insecta; order Hymenoptera; family Pteromalidae; genus Nasonia; species Nasonia vitripennis. Next base: position 183,685 of record NW_022279593.1, on the reverse strand, counting down.
CGCCGTGCAGCAAGGAGAAAAGCCGTGAGAGTTTGCAGGTTAGGTTACAGCAGGTGATGTTGGAGCAAGAAATTAGCGTTGAAAGAAGTTGCAGCCTCCAGTGATTATTATTTCACGATGAAGGTTGCAGAAAGGCGCATGCAACAAACTACAAAACAATAGGCCCGAAGGCAGTAATAGATCTTAGAAAAGTAAGCAGAGCAAAGCAGACTGTTGTACTCACGTGAGAGAGAGAGAGAGAGAGAGAGAGAGAGAGAGAGAGAGAGAGAGAGAGAGAGAGAGAGAGAGAGAGAGAGAGAGATTAGATTAGATTAGATTTATTTGCTGTACAATGTGTTGTACAATACTTATATATATATCGATACATAATTTAAAGTTTAATTGGATTGAGGATATGTGTGTAGGTGTGCTTGAAGGTGTGTGTGTAGTTTTGTTTAATGATGGTGATGTATGAGACTGTATGAGAGGTAAGTGCTTGGTTTGCTATGAGGATGATTACGAATTACGAATTTTCAAGGCTAAAAAAGTATTTTTTAGCCTCGCTTTTGAAATGATTGATGGGTATGATGTCTCGTAATCGTGAGGGTAATGAATTCCAAAGGTATGCGGCGATTATGTGAAATGAATAAGAGAGTGAGCACGCTTATACATTTGTGTTACGTGCTCTTTCCAGGTTAGTTTGGAGTCAAGCACGACCCCCAGGCTGCGCACAGAAAATCGACCCGGGCTCCCCCTATATTGATGTAAGTATTAGCCATTGTAGGTAGAGCATTGATATAGTAGGGCGAGCACAGGACGATCGCCTTAGTTTTGAGGACATTGAGTTTTAGATTGTTATGCTCAGCCCATCACCTTATCCTCTCGGCATTAGCTCTCATTCTGTCGAAACAGGAGTCAAGCTCCTCGAGGTGGCACTGGGTGTAGATCTGCAGGTCATCCGCATAGATCAGATGTGCAATATCCAGGTCCAGACAGAGGCTTATGTCATTGACGTACAGTGCAAAAAGTAGAGGGCCCAGTACGGATCCTTGTGGGACTCCCGTATTGAGCGGAAGATATGAGAATAGATGATTGTCGTCACCAATGACGGCCTGCCGTCTGCCCGTGAGATAAGATGCAATCCACCGGATGACCTGCTTAGAAAAGCCGAAAGAGGTTAGCTTTCTAAGGAGCTTGGCGTGACACACAGTGTCAAACGCCTTGCTAAAATCAAAAAGAAGAAGAAGTGTGACCTTCTTTTTGTCTATTCCAAGCCTGACATCACCAGTCAGCTGTATTAAGCCGGACTGTGTGCTGTGGCCGGTACGAAAACCTGTCTGTAGGTCATCAAGGAAGAGCCTAGTTTCCAGGTAATGAGAAAGCTGCCTATGTACCAGCCACTCCAGCGCCTTGGATAGAAAACATAAGAGTGAGATCGGAGGATAGTCAGTAGTGGATTTTGGAGAACTGACATTGTTGAGTGCACTCACCAGTGACCTTTTCCAGTCCGAGGGGAAGCATGACTCGCTCAAGGACAGGTTAAAGATACGACATAATATGGGCGCGAGTACTGGCGTGGCCTTGGAGACAACAACCTGTGGGATGCCATCAGTTCCCCTGGCCTGAGAGGTGAAATGCTGAACTGCGGCCAACACGTCCGATTCCGTAATCTCACTGAAGCTGAAGTGGACAGGATATTCCAGACTACCAAGTGATTGCAGTTGTTCGTCGACAGAAGGGGCGAGTGGATCATTACGCCATTCGGCTTATTCGAGTTTACCAGATCATCTATGGGCCTTCGTAACGCTGCGCAGTCGCTTCAAAGAACAATGGATCACCTGATGTGAGACCTGCCTTTTGCTTGGGCCTATTTAGACGATATCATCGTAACCTGCTACGGGAGAGAACAACATCTGGAGCACCTCAAGACACTTTTCGCGACTCTCCGAGAGGCACACATCCGCATCAACCAGGATAAGTGTACGCTGGCCAAGAGCAAGGTTACCTACCTCAGATGATATGTCATCTCCGCAGAGGGCTGCAAACCACCAGGCGTTCTCGCAACCAGCAGACACGTCAAACTTTGGCACTTTCTCGGGCTTGTAAATTACTACAGGCACTGTATTCCTGGAGTTGCAGGCTTGCCCGCGCCTCTCAACGACATGCTGAAGCTCTTACCGCAGCGGAAGAAACCCTCGCTTCGGAGGAAGCTCTCGGACACTGAGAGGCGATACAGCACCTACGATAGGGAGCTTCTCGCCACCTTTGCTTCGGTTAAACACTTCAGCAGCATCATCGAGGGGCACCCGTTTACGCTGCTCACATACTACATGCCGCTGTCACTCGCAGCTCAGCCAGAGAAAGTGTCGCCTCGCCAATCTAGACAGCTCGACTATCTACTGCAGTACCAAATCACTCTAGCGTACGTCAAAGGCCCCTACAACACCGCTGTAGATGCCCTCTCCAGAGTCGAGGCGATCAAGATGCCATCATGCATGGACCTCACGACTCTCGCTCAAGGCCAGCGCCACGACGCAGACCTGCCACATCTGCTCGACGCCCAGGACTCCAAGTTGCAGCCGCTCAAAATCGAAGGCTTCTCAAAGTCGACGGCAACACCATACGGCCCAGCGTCCCAAGAGAGCGCAGAAAGACCGTCTTCGAGGCTCTGTACGGCCTCTCGCATACAGGTATCCCCACGACGACGAAGACCATCACCCAGAAATACTTCTGGCCAAGCATGCGCAAGGGCATCGCCCGCACCGGCACAATCGAGCAGCTCTAGGCGACTTCGCGGCTGCAGATGCGCGTTTCGACCATATTCACCTGGACCTGATCAAGCTCCCGTCATGCTCGGGTTACCAGTACTGCCTCACCATCGTCGACAGGTTTTCCAGATGGCCTCACCCCATCCTATTGCCAGATCAACAGGCAGAAACAGTCGCACGAGCCTTTGTGGATCATTGGATTAGCTCGTTCGGAACGCCGCTTACCATCACCACGGACCAGGGGGCGCAGTTCGAAGCTCGTCTTTTCGTCGCACTTGCCAACATCATCGGCGCAGACCGGGTGCACACAACACCGTACCATCCGAAAACAAATGAACTCGTCAAGAGGATGCATCGCACGCTAAAAGCCGCACTCATGTGCTGCGCTCCAACGCTATGGCCGCAAGCTCTTCTATCCGTCTTGCTCGGCCTAATGACGACTTTCAAGGAAGATCTGCAAGCATCGCCCACCGAGATGCTCTTTGGCACCACTCTCCGCGTCCCTGGGGACTTTTTTGTTACAGCGAACCATCCAGACGTCAATGCACCTGCCTTCGTCTCCGAACTACACGCCTTGATGAACCGGCTCCGCGCTGTCCCAGACATCTTCCACATTGAACACTATTCTTTCATGGCGACCTGCGTACCTGCGCTTATGTGTTCAGAAGGGTGGACACAGTTCGAACGACGCTGCAACCGCCCTATGCAAGGCCACACAGGGTGGGAAAATGGACAAAATTCCAGCCACGCTTCATTTTAAATCGTATAGCCATGAATTTTTCTTAATTTTTTTAGAATAGCAAGAAGTTTAAGCTACAGGTGCGGAAAGACTTGTTTCACCTTCCCCTAAACCCATCCGACCTCTAGAAACCACCCCTACCAAACCACAAGCAGTCTAACCCACGTTACACAGGGAACAGCGAGTTTAATCGCTTCCTTTATTCTTAAAATAATCCAGTTTCACACCAGAAGCCAGCTAACTACCTAAGTACCTATCCCAAACCAAAAAGCTGGGAGTCAAAATAGTTAAAAATTGCTCCCAGTACAGCAAGTCGTTCCACGAAGCCTGCCGTCCTATGCTAGTGCTGGAATCATCGCCGAGTAACCTTCGCAAAATATACATCTGCCTTCTCTGCAAAAATCGCAAGTCCGCACCCGAGGCCATGGAGAAGACTAAGCATGCTAGATATGGTGAGGACGTGCTAGCACCAAATGTGCCTTTGGCGCTGTCTACACCCAACTCTTCGCGCAATGTCCTCCTATCTACAACTAAAGCGAGCACTGGTGCAACGCAGGTTGCTGCTTTGACAACATCTACGCGCTCAGATGCAACATTGCCTCGGTCATCTAAAACCTCCACTACGGCAATCAAAGTCAGTGGAAGGAGCTCCCGCGCATCCAGCTGCATCGCTTATGAGTGGTCTCTCAAGCTCGGCTGCTCCATCGTCGTCTTCGGTCCACTCCATATCTTCAAGACTGAGCTCCAGCTAGCTCGACGCATCTGTGGTGAGGAACGGCAGCGTCATCTCCAGCCTGGTAACCTACGCGAATTCCGTCCGTGATACCGTGCAGGAAGCTATCTCTTCCCAACAAGAGTCCATGGCGCCGGTCTCTCCTCAAGAATAGACTCCTTTGAGGCTCTCCTGACCGAACAACACTCTAAATTTAACGCTCTGACTTCTGAATGTAAATTGCTTCGCGAGCAATTAATTAAGCATTCTGATTTGTTCGACAAGAAATTTGTTAATTTCGATGACATAGTTGCGTCCTTGACCAAAGAAGGATCATGCGATGGCTTCTATTCTGCGACGGATGCCGTTCTCGATTCACGGCTGTCGTTGCCTCGCGCGGGAGATGCTGTGCTCTCCACTGTTCAGGCTGCTGGGACCTCTCATTCGCGTCTCTCTGTCCCTCGTAAAAGAGTGCTACGTACGCGCACTCATAGTCCGGAGCCCGCCGACCGCTCGGCTAGCTCAGGAACCGCTAGTGGAGGGGTGAGTGGTGCTGGAGGGACTGAGTCGTGGACTGCTCTTTGGCAGGAGTCGATCCTGTTGACGTCGCTCACGTCATTCTTGGTACCACTCTGCCGTCTCTCTCAAGGAACGACATCGTTAGTGTTAGGCAGGCCGGTGCCCTTTCGGCGGACATCCGTGGCCATCGTCCGCCTCCTCTGATAGTAAGCTTGTCTAGCGAGGCCTTGATTGCTAAAATCCTGAAGGCGAAGGCCGCTTTCACGCGATTTAACACGAGGGACATTGAGGTTACAAAGTTCGACGAGAGAGTTCCCAAAAGCTTGTTCCACACGAATATTTTCATAAATGAGGCTCTTAATCCGAGCGCCTACTCCACATTCAAGGATTTAAAATTGTCAGCAAAGAAACTTGGTTTCAAGTTCGTGTGGCATAGGCGTGGCAGATTTTTCGTACGAATGCGGGAGATGATGCAGGCTCACTCGTTCTCGACTGCATCGAATCTTAGCGCGATAGTTGGCTTGTATAGCGGGAACTTGGCCCCCTCTGGCATTGTCTCGCCGTCGACTGCACCGTCTACTGCCACCTCAGCCACTACGAGGGCCTCATGTGTTGAGCCATCTCTCTGCCTTTCCGTCAATGATCCGGCTCCCGCGCCTTCTGCGTAACTAGGATCACCGGTCGTATCTGCGAGTGGGGCTCTTCATGCTGGCTTTGTCAACATTATTTCGCTGCGCGCTCACATCGGTCAACTTCGGGCATATCTTTGCGAACAACCCTCTTATCGGCTCTTTGCAGTCGCGGAGGAGCAGGTTGGTGTTGAGAACTTTTCCATGATTAGACAGGATCGTAACTCCGAGAGTGGCGGGCTGGCTCGTCGCAGTTATCTATCGTCCCCCTCATGTTCCGTTTCTTCGAGGGACTGACATAGATGACCAGCTTCGCACGTGTGCTGGTGACTTCAGCCATAAAATTATCATGGGTGACCTCAACGCCAACTTCTCTACATCATCCGACGCGAAGTTCGTGCGCGACCTTGCGAGCGATCAGGCTCTGAAAATTGGGGAGCACGGTGCGACGCACCACACGGAAGTGTCTCACACGTGGATCGATGTGATTCTCGTGGATGAAAATGATGAGGTCTTGGGTTCGGGGAATGGTCTTGCGCCCTTTCGCAGTCATCATGCCATTATTGATGTCAGTATTAAGCTTCACGCCATTGCTCCAGTCACACCTTCCTCTTTCACCTACCGGGACTTTAAGTCAATTGATTCTGCTCACCTCATTTCTGCTCTCTCAAACTGCGATTGGGCGCTCCTCGATTGCCCGAATTTCGACATTGATGCGGGTTTAACTTGCCTGAGCTCGAACCTCGTGCAGGCCTTGGACGCCGTCGCTCCCCTCAAGACGTTTGCGCCTAAGCATAAGCTGCATCCCCCGTGGACGATGATCTCCTCTATCTCTATAAGAAGCGCGACGCGGTGCGGAAGCGCTATGGCAGAACGGGACTTGACAACCTCTGGGAAGAGTACCTTTGATATTTGGAAGGAGTTGCGCGCCCTCGGCTTATTACCCTCTTCTGAAGAGGAATTACATGGTTTCACCCCAGAGGAGCTCAACTCTCATTTTGCCGGCGTGTCGGTCTCGGACTCGGAGTGTGCGAGGGAAATGGAGAGTATTGCGGCATCAGCCTCCGAGGGTGGCTTTGTTTTTTGTAAAATTTCCATCGCCGTTTCCCACTTTTCCTCGCGCGCTGCGGGGGAGGATGGCATCCCTCTTGGAGTGATAGCTAAGTCTCTCTCGATCATTGGTCCGCGACTCGTCAACCTGTTCAACTCCACTCTCTCGCGTGGTATTTTTCCGCGTGCTTGGAGGAGGGCTCATCTGGTGCCACTGTAGAAGACCGCTACTCCTTCATCGGTTTCCGATTTTCGACCCATCGCTATCTTGAGCTTTTTGTCGAAAGTCCTGGAGAAAATCGTCCACTCGCAGCTAATGGGGTTCCTTGAGTCGAATAACATCCTGAATCCTCTACAGGCGGGCTTCAGGCGTTTCCGCAGCACTCAGACTGCGTTGCTTAAACTTACGGAGGACATTCGTCTCGGCATTGATGGTGTCGAGGTGCTTGGCGCTAATAATAATAAAAAACTGTCCAAACTTGTAACTTTCCTCCTCTTGTTCGGCTTTAGCAAAGCCTTCGATGCCATCTCTCCAACCAGACTGCTCCGTAGGCTGATTGAGATGGGTTTCTCCAGAAACGTAGTTCTGTGGATTAAGTCTTACATCTCTGACCGGCAACAGAAGGTTGTTACAAATTCCTGCAGACAGTCCCACTGGCTTTCAACCAATCTTGGGGTTCCGCAGAGCTCGGTTCTGGGCCCCCTTCTCTTCAGCCTATATATTAATAACATCGCGGAGACGCTAAGTATCAGTCACATTAAGCATCTGCTTTATGCGGACGACCGCCAGATCTACACGCAGGTGGAAATGTCTGAGCTTGATCTTGGTATTGCGCGCTTGACGGATGCGGCGAGATCAGTGTCAGCGTGGGCGAGGGCCTCCGACCTCCATCTGAACGTTCTGAAGACTAAGGCTATTTTTTCGGGTCCGTTCACAATGTCAATGCTTTGAACGACCTTGGTCTTCCGGGCATTGAGCTGGAGGCTGGGGCTCTCGTCCCCTTTACTGATACTGTGAAAAACCTCGGAGTGGTCATGGATTCCAAGCTCTCTTGGAAGCCCCACGTCGAGTGCATAACAAAGCGAGTAAATCGTGCACTCTATGGTTTAAAGTTTTTCCGGACTTGCACTACTGAGGCACTGCGTAAACAGCTTGCAGAGGCCCTGATCATTCCTCATTTGGATTATTGCTCGCTTGTGTACCTCGACGTGTCCAGGAAGCTTCGGGTTCGGCTACAGCGTCTCCAAAACGCATGTATGCGTTATATCTGTGGGGTCAGCCGGTATGAGCACATCTCCCCTCACCGGCACAAATTGCGTTGGCTTACTGTTGAGCAGCGAGTAGATTACTTCTCCTCGCTGCTTTTTTATAAAATCATTAATATCAAGAGGCCTTCCTATCTCTGTGACCTCTTAGTTAAAAATTTAGATCGCACGTCCGCCAGAGGTGAGGGTAGAGAGTTGGTCGTGCCTCGTTCCCGCACGGATGCTGGCCTTCACTCGTTTAGGGCTCGCGGAGCGAGGTTTTGAAACGCCTTACCTAACGATGTTAAACGGTTGCCCTCGCTAAGTACGTTCAAGACGGCGATGCTTGGATTTGTTTCCACTTCTACTTTGTGCGATCATTGATCATTGACCACTGTTACTGCTTATTTTACACTTGTTGCGTGAACTTGTACATTTATTGACGTGCGTATTCTTTGTATTGATGATTATTTATGTAGACTTGTGCTTAATGGCACTCTTAATGTTCCTGCATTTGTACTATTTTGTAATTCACAAATAAATTTATATCTATCTATCTATCTATAACCCCTCTAACCCCTAGAAACTACCCCTACCAAACCACAAGCAGGCTAACTTACCTAATCCTGGGAACAGCAAGGTAATCGCTTTTTTTTCTTAAATTAATTAAACCTTACACCAGAAGCCAGCTAACCACTTACCCTCCAATCCTTAGAAACTACCCCAGCCAAACTACAAGCAGGCTAACCTACTTAACCCTGGAAACAGCAAGTTTAATCGCTTTCTTTTTTTTTTTTAATAATTAAGCCTTACACCAGAAGGCAGCTAACTACCTAAATACCTACCCCTAACCCGCCTAACTCCTAGAAACTACCCCTACCAAACCACAAGCAGGTTAACCCACCTAACCCTGGGAACAGTAAGTTTAATCGCTTTCTTTTTTTTTAAATAATTAAGCCCTACACCAGAAGCCAGCTAACTACCTAACCATCCAATCTCCCATAGCTAATAGCAGTTCATTCAATAATTACAGCTAACAAATACATTATTTGTTGACTATCACATTGACTAATTTACTTGTAATAACATCTTGAATTACGTGGTTATACGATTCTGCGTGTTTCCAGTCTAGCCTGTGGAGTGGGTTTTCATTATTTTAAGAAAAAGGAATCGATTAAACTTGCTGTTCCCAGGGTTAGGTAGGTTAGCCTGCTTGTTGTTTGGCTGGGGTAGTTTTTAAGGATTGGAGGGTAAGTGGTTAGCTGGCTTCTGGTGTAAGGTTTAATTAATTTAAGAAAAAAAAGCGATTACCTTGCTGTTCCCAGGATTAGGTAAGTTAGCCTGCTTGTGGTTTGGTAGGGGTGGTTTCTCGGGGTTAGGGGTAGGTATTTCGGTAGTTAGCTGGCTTGTGGTGTGGGACTAAATTATTTTAAGAATAACGGAAGCGATTTAACTTGCTGTTCCCAGGGTTAGGTAGGTTAACCTGCTTGTGGTTTGGTAGGGGTAGTTTCTAGGAGTTAGGCGGGTTAGGGGTAGGTATTTAGGTAGTTAGCTGACTTCTGGTGTAAGGCTTAATTATTAAAAAAAAAAAAAAAGAAAGCGATTAAACTTGCTGTTTCCAGGGTTAAGTAGGTTAGCCTGCTTGTAGTTTGGCTGGGGTGGTTTCTAGGGGTTAAGGGGTAACTGGTAAGGTGATTAGCTGGCTTACAGTGTAAGGCCTAATCTCTCTATATTAATAAAAAATCTTCGCCGCCGCCACCGCCGTTTAGAAATTAGCTCCCCCTCAATTTGGGTTATTGGGTTAAAATTATGCCTTTTTTCACGTTATTTTTAACTCAACTTTTGGTATTGGGTTGATAATGAATGATTTTTACATAATTTTACGGTTTCTGGTTCCCCCTCATTTAGGGTTATTAGCTTCCCCTCATTTTAGCTGCCTTCATTATAACTTCCCCTTATTTGGGCGGCCCATGATATATATATATATATATATATATATATATATATATATTTCGCTTCCCTTTTTCGCTTCGCTCACCAATGCCTCATTTGGATATAATATGCTATGATTAATTATTATCTATTAATTTACTAAATATGCAATTCAGAAAGTACTGACAAATTTCCACACCACCCAAGGGACACTGCCATGAACATACTGTAAATTTAGTGGAGTATGCTGTTTCTGCGTTTTTTTTTAATATTTTGTTAATAAACATCAACAATGTGTTTGTCTTAAATATCATTACTAACATTTATTACTCTTTATATAAGTCTCTGTACATTTATATTTTCACATTTATTATGTGTTTTTATTCAATGTTTATTAGACTTATTATTAGAGTAAAATGTTTTTACGGCCGTGTAGAGACATCTATAGGTTTCGCTACGCCTTAATAAATTAAAAAAAAATGTTATTTAATTTTTGTTATTGACGTTTAGTAACAAAAAAAGTGGTATCCTCAGTAGGCCTATTTTCATTATAAAACTTTTGCTTACATTTAAAATATACGTTTTTTTCAATAAAAAATAACCTTTCTCATATTTGTTCAATATGAAATACATGTATGTACAATTTTTTGATTATGTTTCATATATATTGCTTTTCTATGGACCTATATGAGCATACTACTATATAATTTTTCTAAAAAAAAAATTGGATACATTAATATAAATATAGTGATAACATGATTACAGCACAATGTTACTTATGTAATTTTATATGTCTTCTTAAATTGTCAGCTCTATAAAATCTTTTGTTACAACAAGTACATATTTGTATATTTTTTTAATGTAAAAGTAAGTGATGAATAAGGTGATTATGTCTTTTGAATAATATTCCGCATTTGTGACAAAGAAAGATTTTAATGGCTGCATGCTCCCTTATATGCCTTAAATAATTTTTCTTGAAATTAAATCTCGAATCACAAATTCTACAAATTTATTGAATCCTATGTGAGTCTTCTTGATTTCGAACAGGATCTGATTTAATTTTTTATTGAATGAATAAAAACTTCCAATTGGAATTGAAATCAAAACTTAGTATGTTAAATTTTGTTTAGCAATCTCGAATAAAAAGTAAGACAATATCCACAATATGCATGAAAATAATGAATCTAAAAACGTTTAAACTTATAAGTTTGAACAAGTTTGCATGTATTTTTTCATACTTATATTTTTTATACTCATAACATTGTGTTCAAATCTATAAAGATGTTAAGTATACTAAAAAAAAATATCTATGAAATGACAATTAATAAAGTGGACGGAGAACAGACATTTGCACTTATATAAACGCTTCTGCCCAGACAATATTTTTTATAAGTTGGGTATCATCGGTTTCATTTTAAATAAACAATTGATTTTCATTTTTACATCTAGAAAGGGCAACATACAACTGATCGTGAGAAAAAAGTGTCTTATGAATATAAATACCAACTGTGTCAAAACTTTGTCCTTGCGATTTATGTATAGTCATGGCAAAAGCGAAAATTAGAGGAAATTGTCGACGGAATAATACGAAAGGTAAAGATGTATATTCACCGGCGTCTAAAATGATTCTTGGAATGAAAGCAGTAGTTTCTTTTTCATCACCTGTAATAATCTCAACTTTGATATTATGTTTGAACAGTTTAATTATTTTCAATCTGGTACCATTGCAAGAACCGTCATTTATACTTATACTAGGAATGAAGGCGCGCTTCGCGCGCTCTTGATTCTATCTCTGTCTAATAACACTGGTAGAAAATCTACCATAAGTGTTGGGCGGCACAATAACGTCTGCTAATATTTTATAAGCATGTACCATGTTACTAAATCCCTCAAAACTATTTTTTAATAAATATATTAATAATGCTCAATGTCGTCATCATTGGTTTGAATAGTGAAAGAAAAGTTCAGTATAAGAGTCAGTGGGTTTGTCTATCATTACAATGTCATTTATTTGCATTATAAAAAAGCTATACAACTGAAATTTTACACAGATACTTACTATGCTACCTAGAAAACATGTAACCTACATGATTATGATTTAACTGTTTTCTTTCATATTTTCACATCGAGGCCCATATGAATTTTTTAATTTAGCGTATCAAATTTTGCTTGTAGACAGTTACACAGAAACTACCATCTCTAGCACATTGTATTTCTGGTTTCCAGTGTATTTTTACATGAAGAAAGTGATAAGTATTTTAGCTTTTTTGTCAAGACATTAATTAGAATTTGGCTTTTAACAGTTGTGAGAGATTTTGAGACCGATACCTGTTTCTCCATTTTTTGCATTTTTTCTCATTCGAAAACTAACAGGTCTAGAGAGCTCATATTTTGCATATAGATTTCTTTTGTGATTGTGATGATGAAGTGTGTGATTGTGAAGATATTTAAAGTTGAATCGACCTTAACTGAAAAACTTCTGATTTCGATTCCAACAATGATGTGAATGCAAACTCATGCTATACGACTAAATAATTATCATGGGTGTTGTAGTCGAACACAAAAGTATTTCAGTTAACGTTGATTCAACTTTAAATATTTTTCCACAATCACAAAAGAAATCTATATGCAAAATATGAGCTCTCTAGACCTGTTAGTTTTTGAATGAGAATAAATGCAAAAATGGAAAAAACAGGTATCGGTCTCAAAATCTCTCACAACTATTAAAAGTCAAAATTCTAATTACCTAAAACCTTGACAAAAAAGCCAAAACATGTATCACTTTCTCCATGTAAAAATATGCTAGAAACCAGAAATACAATGTGCTAGAGATAGTAGTTTCTGCGTAACTGGCTATAAGTAAAATTTGACCTGCTCAATTAAAAAATTCGCATGAGCCTGGATGTGAAAATATGAACGAAAACAGTTCAATCAGAATAATCTAGGTTACATATTTCTAGGTAACATGTCTAGTAGACTTCTTACAATTCAAAGAGAATTGTATAGTGATAGCCTTAAACTTACTGACCCGGATACTGAACTTTTCTTTAAATGCACCTCTCAAACCTCACCGAGGGCGACTTTGGGCACAGAGACACAGTATATCTTGAAACTCTTTATTCTTTTAATTGAACTTCTCACTGACATTTCAAAATAAAACTAAATAATATTCACACACTTTATTACTACTTCAAATAGGGTTAGGGTGCCACTTTTCAATACACATGTTGTAATACTACACACTCTTGGTAATGATTAATTTTTACTAAAATTTCTTGCTAGTTATATTACATATATTTTATCTGTTATCAAGGTTTCGACATTTCATTTTAAACACCTCAAACATTTCTACCAGGGTCATGAGTTATGACTGTTTTGAGGGTTATGAATTTAAAGCGCGGTTCTGATCTCGTTGCCTAGGCAACCAACCAGCAACCAATCAGAATCACGTATTAAATGCTTCACAACAAAAGCCATCATTTTTTAAAGAGAGGATTTCGAATGAGCATGACTATTGTACTATTTTAAGTCAATTTATGTACTGGGAAACCTGGGAATTTCAGAGAATTTGAATATTCTGTTGGATACTTTAATTCAGCATCACTATGAGTTTCATCAACACCTTTATGTCTAGCGTAATCGATACTATAATATATAACTTCCTCGCTATTAATTTTTTAAAATATTTTATTTATTTTGTAAATATCTTCATTATGGGGCGATAAAATGACTCTGCTTAAAAGATCATCATTAACAGACATAACTGAACCGTAAATTTTATTGCATATGTTATTAGTTTTCCATTTATCTGGAATCTTAAAACTGTCAATATGCCCATCACCAATATTTAAAATAAAAGATGAAAAATTAATATTTTCCGATCTCATATTTATCTTCAATTGTAACACCTTGAAATTCTCTAGAATATACACGAACAAATGCTATAATTTCCATTTCACTGACGTACGTACCATTCATTGACATATGCATTTTATAAGTACTTCTATCCGTCATTTTTAAAGATTTGTCGCCTATGATAAATGGCTCAAAATATTCCCAATTCTCATAAAAATGATTATTACAATTTTGGCTCTAATTTTCATATGACTTTCTTCCGTATTAAACAAAAAATAAGAAAAGCAACGAAATAAGCAATTGCCATCTCCAAGGATTTTTTTCTATTTCACATTCTGACATTTTATTGGATATTCTGTCTATCTACTATGTCAAAATTGTATAGATTGAAAATACTTAACTTTCAACGTTGAGTATAGTTCTCTTTATCTCTCTCCTTCTCTTTCTCCTTCTCTCTTTCAAATTATTGCAGCCTGGATTTAGTATCCCGCACAATAATTTATACATAAAATCTCGCTATTTAATTTTGAATTCAGTTTTATAGGAATAATTAAACTATTTGTGCATATAGCATTAAAAAATCGCGAGTAAAGCTTCGAATTTAACTCAAACGTAACCAAATTTTTGACGCGACGTGAATACAAAGCCGCCAAGAATTTGTTGTTATATGTTGTTGATACTTTTGCTATGCATTATGTTATAGGTAACCACTACGAGTTTAAACATAATAGATTTTCGAATATCGAATACAATTAAAATTAGAACTACAGAAGAAATATTTTCAATTTATAAATTTCTACCTATTTTAAAATTGGAGGTTGGCGAACGAAGCGAGTTTAATTCAAAAATAATTCATTTTGAAATAAACAATCAAAATCGTAATGAGATTTTAAAATTATACAATTAAAAACGAAAATTGAAATTAGGGGGTTGGCGAGCGAAGCGAGCAGAGGGGTACCCCCCTAGTTATTTTAAGAAAAAATAAAGCGATGAAACTCGCTGCTTTTAAGGTTAGGTGAGTTAGCCCGCTTGTGGTTTGGTAGGGGTGGTTTCTAGGGGTTAGGCGGGTTAGGGGTAGGTATTTAGGAAATTAGCTTGCTTCTGGTGTGAAACTGGATTATTTTAAGAATAAAGGAAGCGATTAAACTCGCTGTTCTTTTGGTTAGGTGGGTTAGACTGCTTGTGGTTTGATAGGGGTGGTTTCTAGGAGTCGGATGGGTTTAGGGGAAGGTGGTACAATACTGTAGCCTGAACTTCAGGCTATTCTAAAGAGAAAAAAAAAATTCATGGCTATACGATTTAAAATAAAGCGTGGCTGAAATTGTGTCCATTTTTTCCTACTGTGAGAAGTATGTCATCGACATCAACGGTGTGGTCAAAACCATCTTCACGTCGTCGCTCAAGGTGGCCTACCTGAATGCAGCCGACATCCCAGAAGCGCCGTCACTTCCATCAGCCGCGCCAGACGCGCAGGCACTTCCAGCAGCCGCGCCAGACGCGCAATCATCACCCGAGGCAGGGCCTTTCACACAGGGGGATTTAGCGCCAGTACCATCCGCACCGATTCATTGAGCGCCGGTGCCATTTGCCCGGGCGCCTTCAACACCTTCTCCGCAGCCTTGTTCCACCGCCACATCCCTCCACAGACAAAGAAAATAGGTAAAGGCAAATAGCTGTGGCGGTTAGCGCTGGACAGAATCAGTGCAGGCGCAAGCAGACGCTCCAACCCAGGCCCAACTTTTCGTAACAAGTCTGGCCGCCATCTAGCTGAAAGCGCCACTAGATCGACGCCACGCCGTGGCGAACAGGTAGCGTGCACCCGTTCGACATTCTGGGCTCGGCCGCCAAACAAACTAGCCGCTTTTAAACTTAAGCTATCGAACAAAATTTTATTGTAATAAAATCGTCGTCTTTTTCGATTTTGATAAACCACGAGAAAAGTTATTTCTAACCTCGCTCTACCCCATCATACGCGTCAAGTACGAAGTAAGGAAGTTCAATTTCCAAATATCAACTTACAAGTACTGTCTAGCTTGCGGATCGTTTGCATTTAGTTCAAACTATGCAGTCAAAGTTGTGTTTAAGTTTTTATTAATCAATTCTTCTTTTGAGCCTTCCTAAAAGAATACTAACTGTTCGTTTTTTAAATGTACAGCTAATCGGTAAATTACGTGTGATAAAACGTACATTGTATATTGTAGTAGACGATACATTGCTTCTTGTGGGCTTACATATCTTGAATTTAAATATTGTTTTATTTCATCGTAGTTGAAAATTTTTTTCTTCGCATTCGTTTTCATTATGATTTTGACTCATTTTTATAAATGCAAAATCGTGCCCCTTATAACTATATTTAAATAAATATTTGACACAATGAATAGTTAAACATACTTAAACCTTAATATGACAGTTAAATTTCAACAATAAATACGGATTGTATGGAACTACAAATCGATTATCAGCTATATTGTTTATAATGAAACGAATTTGTTTTCCATTGTTACTTCGTCAATAAAAGGGATATCCAGTATTATTAAAAGTAGTTTGCTCATTTAACTATTTCGGAAAGTTTTTGCTACATTTTTTAATTTTGCTATCCATACATGGTGAATTTAAGTTATTTTTACCACAAGGGCCATGTACCATTGATTGCTTAACGATATTATGTAACTTTGGATATTTCATTTCATCAGGTATTTCTGCACTTATAAGTTTATCAACATCTGCATTGTTCAGTTTATGATTTTTATGAATAAAAGCCAACAAGTGCATATGTAGTAAACCTCTTTTCTATCACTCAATTACATGAGTATGTACAATACATTTTCCAAAAATGTTTTTTTTTTTTTGAGAATTTCATTTAATAATTCATTAACTTTGGCATTAAAAACTTTATAGCACTGCGTGAACTAAGTCCGCGTTTATGTCACGCCTATCCGTGACCTAAGTAGCCCTTTATTGCACCGTGCTTTATCATTAACAAATTAACTATGTCGGTGCACATGGATGCATAGAATAATTATCAAGATTATTTCATAATAACAGAAATAGTACTTATTACTCTCCATGTTAACCAAAATAAAAATACGTGACAAATGTGGGAGAGTTCTCCCTTGCAAATAAATCCACAAAATTCACGCTAACTAAAATATTGCATACCAAAAATATAAAAACATCTACATATTATAATACTACAAGGACATTCCTCAAGTCAATCACAGTAACCTATGATTGTTATATATGTAAAAGTAACCCTCTACTTATCTACAATACACACATGTAAAACTTACTACTGAATATGTCATAGCTCACTGTGACTATTGACTCGAGGAACATCTTCGTAGTATTATTATGTAGATTTTTATATTGTAACACGGCAAAATTTCGCTGTGTAACAACGACGTTCGACGCGGTCGGGGTAGAGCGTCTCAAGGCTACCTGTGTGAATGAGAGAGTGAACATGTCTAAGTGCGTCATTTATTTTTTGAGTGAACGACGAGAGAGGAGCAGTGGCTGCGACGGACGAAAAAGACAACACACGTCGCCAACTCGTGATTGAAAGATGCGAGGAGACGACGAGCAACGTTGGCGCAGCAGCAGCAACCTTTCACCTCGACAGGGCGTTCAAGTCGGCCCCGCGCACTGTAAGACAGCCGATGCAGGTGGCGGAGCCCTTCGTGGGGTCTACCTACGTGAGCGTCTGATGCAGCAGGACCAGCGTGATGGCAGCTCGCCCGCACGAACGCCAGGAACAAAAACTACAGCGTCTCGCGTTCGTAGTGACAGATGCCGCCCGAGTCAAGGGCCCTGACGACGGGGCATTGGGAGTCACTATGGGTTCCGCAGTCAAGAGTTATCTTGGTTGTGTGCGGGTGAAAGGCTGTCTGTGTGCTACACGAATTCGAATTTCGCGACTATCTACTTCGACATCGTGTCTGCGGGGCTATCTGCGCGCATGCGCGACCGCGCGACTCGGTAACGGCGCGTGAACCGATATTGTTGCGAGCGAGCGGGCCGTCGGGCCGCGACGCGTTGACGAATCAGCGCGCGCGCGGTACGGCGGCTAGGGAGAGCAGAGTGGCGACCGCGAGCCGCGAGCGCTCGAGTCGGCACTTGCCTGTCCCGACTGCTCCCGAACGGACGTGCCTCAACTTCAACCTCACCCGGTGTTCCAGCTAGAAGGTTTAAGGTCAGTGAATCGTTTTCCGTTTTCTCCGGTCGTATCCATCTCGCGGGTGAACGGCAGTTCCACGTTCGGTTTCGCGAACGAAAAGGTTATCTCGCGTACGCGTTAGTTACCTCCGGATACTGTCTTTATCTCTTTATCTCCTTCTATTGTGTTCCGTCGAATAGAGGATTATCTCGTCTATACGGGTTATATTCTCGAGTAATAAGCGAAGTGTAGAATTAAGGATTTTTACGATTATAATGGAAGTGTAAAGTTATTGTGTGAAAACGTAGGTTAATACTTGGCGCCGACATCTGGATGCACGAGGCGTAAGGTGGTCGGGCAATTTTAGGATAAGTGGTTCGGCGTTTGCGGAATTCGCGTGCGACGTAATTGGGTGAGTTAGTGAGAGACGAAAAGTGCGAGCTAGTGTGTGTGGTCTGGTTGCTTCTTGAGCCTTGAGACGCGCACGAGTCACGCGGGATATCTTTCGTGTACGGGTATTTGCTTGTCGGAGTTGTCTTTGTTCACGGGTTATCTTTGTCATTTGTACGAGTCGATTATAAGTTGTAAGAATTTATTAAGAATATACAGTTCTGTCTGATAAACCATGTGTCTCTATTATCCCGAACCGCCCTCTCTCCTTACCGTTTTTCGGGGCTGCAGCTAGCCGAGCACAAATCATGTGCAAAAAATTTTCGCGCCGGGGAACAACGAGTCGCGAGACTTTGGCGTCCACGAGAAGCGCCTGGCGCCACCGGGTTATTTTCCAAGCACCAGGCGAGGGATTGCACCATAACTGGGGTAGCACGGAAACCCCAGTTACAATATATTTTTATTTTTTATATTTTTGGTGTGCAATTATTTATATTATTATGACCGTATTTATTATCATCTTTGTGCAATGTTATTTATATATTGTAATAATTTTTTGTCAGTAAAGATCCGATAAGGTTGATACCACACTAACGAAACGTCGTCAATTATAGTTAAAAGTGCGTACACTCTAAAAATTAGTACAACAATACTCTTAAGCGCTTATCGCTCAACTAACCTAACTTATAATCTACTACTGATCTCTGTAGTTTCCAAGCTAATGCTTTCAGTTTTATCTTAGTAAATAGGTCAGAACCCGTCATGACGCGCGTATCTAACTGTTCTATCTACCGATCCAATCTAACCGTTGGGTGGTATTTCGCAACTATTTAGAGAAAATCGCGAGGAGCGCTACACACTTGAAACAATCAACCTCCCTTGCTATGCTGAGTGTAGGTGCATTAACAATTATTGAAAAAGCGTGCGTAAACAGCAACGGCAGACGAAAACATAGGCTACGGTTGGAAAGAATCTCCCAGCACCGACTAGTCCACTCCTGCCGTAGGGTTGTTTTTTACGATTATTACGCAAAATATACAGGGTGGGCCATTTTAATCAAACCAGTCTAATAACTCCTAAATTAAGCCATGAACAGAAAACTTGTTCAGATGAAAGTTGTCCAGGATCAAGGGGGATATCTTTTTGTGCAATTAGTTTTGACCTTGAACTCAAATTTGAAGGTCAATTTTTTTTTAATAGGAACCCCTATTTTTGATAGCAGATTCGGAAAGAACAGGAAATTTTACGTCCGAAACGTCCGAAAGTCAACATCCTCTAAAAGCTCTGGCAGTCGATCTCTGAGCAATGCCAAATAGCTATTCTGGTTAACATTTTGACCGAAAAAATATGGCCCAATCAGGTAACCATTAATGATCCCACACCACACCATTAAACTCCATCGGTTTTGATGGTCAATAGCCCTGTACCAGTGGGGATTTACAGGTGACCAGTAGTGACTATTGTGCCTATTTAATTGACCATCACTGCGAAATATAGCCTCGTCAGAAAACATAACAAATCTGAAAAAATCTGGATCATTTTGTAAAACTCCTAAAGCCCACTGGCAAAAGTTAATACGCATTAGAAAATGGCGTGGCCTCAGCTCATGAACTAATCTTATGTGGTAATCGTGATAGTGGAGATTATTGAGAATTCTCAATGCTGTTCTTCGTGGTATACCGATTTCTCTTTCAATTTGTCGACTATTAATTTGTGGATTGAGATGAACAGCTGCTAAGGCGGCTATAACATTAGGATCATTTTCGTTGTATTCGTGGTGTCTGCGTTGACGACGAAGATGTCCATCACAAGCTCTTCGAAGTAATCTGAGTAATGTGTCGTGAGTAGGACGCCTTCTTAGAGGAAAGCGTTCCGCGTAGAGTCGCGCCGCGGCTCTGGCATTGTTTTGGGTTTCGCCTAAGATCATTATCATATCAACAATTTAATTGGATTGATAATCGCCCGTGTTGAAAATTTTGTTTATAATAAGAAAAACTATTTTATTTACATTCACTCTTTATTGAAATTGAAACTAAACCAAAATAAGAAAGTGGCGACAAAAAGGAGGAATTTTCACACCGTATAATTTTTAAATCAAATTTGTAACTTCTTATTTTCTTACGTTCAGACATTGTGATTTAAATTGAAGACAGCGTGAGAACAATCGTTACAATTCATATTAGATTAAAGAAATTCAACTTAAAAAAAAACATCTAAACTAGAAGTGATGCACTTTGGCAAATACAATTATTAAACATTTTTTTTATTATTACAAAAGCAAAATGCTGTTTAATATTTTATCTTAAATAATGTATTTTTTAACATCCTACCTTTATTGTTTAACCATTTTTTACGCTTTTGAAACGTTAAACATTTACTTGACTGCTTCGACCGTGAATGAATTGACAACATTGATTTTTAACGTTCCATTACCCACTCCCATTAAGAACTCAGATATTTAAAATTATCATGTTTACTTCAAAATTTACTTTTGACCACTAAAAATTTGTTAACGAATGTTAAACAAGCATCCTAGTGAGAGGCAAGGGGACTCACAGTAAACAAGCACCCCAGTGAGAGGCAAGGGGACTCACAGTAAACAAGCACCCCAGTGAGAGGCAAGGGGACTCACAGTAAACAAGCACCCCAGTGAGAGGCAAGGGGACTTACGTTAAAAAAGCACCCCAAAGGGAACATAATTCTAATACGTCCACGTCGTTGTTCCTGGGTAGCGCTGAAATTAGGGAATTATTTTGTTTTCAAGGTAAATATTTTCATGATCATTGTCACATTGGGTTTGAATATTCATCATAAAAGTACATTAACTACGATTATTCTATCAGAAAATGCGATTAAATAACAATTACAGTATTTCTTAACATTAGACCTTGAAATGACCTTGTGAAGGTCATGAAAAAAATTTTTAAATACCGTTTCGGACGTAAAATTTCCTGTTCTTTCCGAATCTGCTATCAAAAATAGGGGTTCCTATGTAAAAAAAAATTTGACCTTCAAATGACCTTGAAATTTGAGTTCAAGGTCAAAACTAATTGCACAAAAAGATGTCCCCCTTGATCTTGGACAACTTTCATCTGAACAATTTTTTTGTTCGTGGCTTAATTTAGGAGTTATCAGACTGGTTTGATTAAAATGGCCCACCCTGTAGAGCAGCCAATCCACGAGCGAGTTTGCAGTAAGTATAGGCTGCTTGAAAGTTCGTGTAGACACCATAGAAGCTGCACTTTTGGTTTATAAATTAACACTGCTGCATCGCGTTGACATTCTGCCCTACGTACTTTGAATATCGCGAAAAAGTAGAACCGAGCAAGATATTGCGGTAAGCGAACATCGGCTGCGTAAACGTGCTGCCAGCCAGTCGACCAATTAATGTGAAGTTGAATTCTCGTGGCGCCAGATCTTCGAGAAGCTCGGTACTGAGCGGTACTCATGCAATCAGCAGATCAGCAGCTGACACTTATCAGAGCCAGAAGAGTACGTTTGTATTTCAAGACTTTTGCAAAAGATATGTGATTGTAATTACGGGTAATGGGCTAAAATAGTAGCTAGTGACCATAGCAATGGCACTCTGGTCTTCTTAGATCCCGAAACTGTCTATTTTTTTTTTTTTAATATTAATTCAATTAAACTTGGAAAAGCAAATTTACCACTCGACGTTAGTGTTACCGGTGCTTTTTGGAAACACTTACTCCGACATCTCCGTAAGTGCAGTTCAACCTTAAAAAAAATAAAATTTTTTTAATAAAAAAATTTACCAGCTACTAAAGCATCTTCCCATTCAACATTTTGCAGTTTGCCATCAATTTTTAGCATAGGTGTTATCAATCTTTGTCTTTTAAGACCATCGTAAGAAAATCGTGCTTTATCTGATAACCATTCTTCATTTACGTCCTATAGTAAGGTAAAATATAGTGATTATTTAATAACTACAATAAGATGAATTAAAAATTTTACAGTGTATATAATTTGATACCTCATTGACTCTTGGAAGTACTCTCAATATTTCACCAGTTCGATGAGATACAATAATATTGCTGCCAACGGCATCATGTACATCAATACTGTCTGTTCGATGATTTTCCCAAGGGCGAGCAACAAATGCGTAAGGTTTGCTGGTTAAAGCTCCAACGGGACATAGATCAATAATGTTACCCGATATCTCCGACATAAATAGTTTTTCTACGTAAGTTCCAACCTAAAATACGAAAAGTATTATATCTATATGCTATTAAATAAAATAATACATTTTTAGGAAAGACCATAATACCAAAGCCTCTTCTCGAACAAATAAAAAATTATACAAATATTATTATACTCTTAATACTCAATTTCCCGCGTGTTCTCTTTTATTTAGAAACTTTTATTATATTATTATTTCCTCGTGACATCAGGCTAAGATTTTTTGGGAACCTATCTAATCATAACAAAATCTTATTTTGGGCTTGATTCTGATATATGCGCAGAATGCTATTTAAAAAATTGCTAAAAATACCTTTTAAGCTGTAACTTAAATCGAAACAAGCTAACAAATTGTAGATCTTCCAAAAATACAACTTTTTGTTCTGACACCTAAACGTGAAAATACTTTTAACTTGAGTCAACGGCCCGAATTGCTTTTTTACATCAATACATCAGATTTTTACTATATGACGACTACCGGTGCATTATATACGTGAAGCACGTCATGGCGACTAATCTGAAACTGGAAGGCTTTTCAAAACTGTTTACTTATCTGCATAAAATAATACAAAAGTAGTCTTAGCAATACATAATACATAATCTACTTTTACTATTATATTAAGCGGCTAACGGTCTGCCGTGTGCCATGTGCAGTGTAACATGTACCTAAATAAATTAACCTTATTCCTCAAAAGTGGGACTTATATAAATAAAGAGAACATCATAAAAGACTTTCAGGATAAAATCTCTGCGAAAGACTAACGGTGACACGCAGATTGCAGTGATATAGGTACCAGTTCAGATAGCGGCTAAGATCACTAAGCTACAGAAGATCAGAATAGGAAGGGTCAACTGTAGGATCCGGATGCTTAGCCGTAAAAATGAGCTGCTTATGTGTTATAAATGCCTAGGTTTTGGCCGCATATTGCTAATAAGTGCACAGAAACGCAAAACCGTAGCAACTGCTGCTACAAGTGCGGTAACATGGGTCACAAGGCGAATAGCTGTCGCAATGAACCAAAATGTGTACTCTGCCAGGGAAAAAGCGACAGTCCTCAGCCAAACCATGCTGCCGGTAGTTATTATTCACATACAGTATTAGTGAAAGGCGACAGTCAGCGAAGGAGGAGCATGTGTGTAAGAGTCAGTGGTGGGAGGCATTTGCCTTCGCACTCCCAAAGAATTATACACACCCCTCGCGTGCAGACAGCTTGTGTACGACGCACACAGACCCATGGCACGTATATAACAAAAGACTTGAAAACGAGAGTAGGTCATAGTACACATGCACGTGTCTAGAGAGAGATAAGATCTGGAAGTCGACGACAGTGGCCAAACGAATAGAACAGAGACGACACTCTGCATAGGGAAGTAAGAGAGACGCAAGTAAACTCTCATAGCTACTAATACACGCACGTCAAGGGTGACTGTGAGGGTGCCTAGAGCAAGCAAGAGACGCAGCTAAAGAGATAAATGAGCACCATATAAGGAAATATGCAGCATCTAAGCTTCTGATTGGCCGCACCACCATCCCACACCTACTAATGCATAACACAAAGGGAATGACGGTGAGGGTGCTATCGGGTATAAAAGGCCCAGGGCATAAGACCCAAACAAGCAGTCACTCTTAAAAAATTATTGCAACGCTCTGCCCAAATCCAGACCAATAAGTCGCGTCGAACTTTCCAAGCGTAACTTTTGTCGGGACTTAGAATCTCACACGATTAAAAGTGTCGGGACTTGGAAAAATTTTTCGATCGGTCGGAACTGAGAATTTTATATTTCTAATTCTACGATAAAAATCATAACCGCGCGTAACTCTACTTGAATCCGGTCCAGAACATCACGTCGAGATCTTAATTTTTCTGCTGAAATCACTATCAAAACTCTAATAATTTTCAATATTACGAGACTTAGATTCTAACGCGATCATCGTTGTAAAAACATAGAATTTTTTCAATCAGTTGGACTTAGAATACTAACAGTTGTCGTTTATCATTTCTGAAAGAGAACACAATTATTTAAGATGTTTCAGTTAGTCACGAGCAAGTAATTATCCGATTTTGTCTATTCTTGAATATACCCGAATAAGAATTAAGTCGCGAGTGCATACTTTTAACTCTCAACTCCTGACTGCTGACGCACCCATTCATACTCGAGATCTATTCGCTTTGGAAACTAAGTCAACGCCCCACTGAGAGGATGTGCTGGTACCAGAGCAGGTCAGAAGCAGAATAAGACACAAGATAAGTGAAATACGCACACATAGGCCGCCTCAGTAATATTATCTTTCTCTCTTTTTCTTTATCATTATTCGATGCACGATAAATCGATCGCATATTCCAAAAAGCTGAAATATTATTATGTTTTCGTGTGCCTACGAAGCAGGAGAAATCCGACCTTGGCGAACGACCTTCCGGCGACGACGCAGAGGACAGCAGCAGCCTAAGACTCGCGAGGTGAGAGTTCCCGGGTTCTTTTCCGTCATCCACCCGAGTTGGAGAGGGACGCCGCTCCAGGACTTGGTGGACCCAGCTTCAGCGTCCGGATAATCCGACAATAGGCGGGTGAGCGGTCTTTCGCTATAACTAAGTGCGTTCGTGCGATACAGAATATCGGCGATGTTTCGTGCCACCGAAACGTCCTCGATAAATATGCAAACAACGCGACGAGAACGCGTGCAGGCGTGCCGGCGCAGCGCGAGCAAAGCACATAGTAAAATCAGTGTAATAGAATCAGAGAACAAACATACGATTTGTCAACTGTATTTCTCTGAGTGCCGTTATCTGCATGCTCGTGAGTGTTTGTCGAGCCCAGGATATAGCGAGCTAGTCAAATATCGTAAGGCTGCCGCGATAAACAACAGCATCACCGTGTATAAGCGCGAGTCCAGCAGCACTCACGCACGCTGCACTCTCAGCTAACGCCCGAGACGTATCCGACAGCAGAGCATATCGCTGGCGAACTTGCGCCAGCGCTAACCACACCAGGTAGCGCCGCGAGGAGTTACACGGCTCCTCGCCGACGGGAAAATCCACGTTACAAATTACATAAATTCTTTGAAAAAAAAAATGGTCCGAATAATTTATTGCTAAAAACCAAAGTAATCATATCCCCATCAAATTCTAATACATTTATATTTAAAGAAAATATAGTTAAAAAATTGAAAGTAAAAGTTTTCTATTTTATAGTGATGATAAAATTGAAAATGAAAATGACAACAATTAAATAGACTTAACACTGACAGAATTTCTAAATCCATTGACTTTAAACGGATTACCACCACGCAAATTATTCTCAAAAAATTGTGTAATAGTCAGTTTCTTAAAAAATTTGGATATCGATGACGGTCTTTGTAATGAAAAAAAAACGCTGCCAATTCTTTGGCACGTAGCTTCCTCCAACAAAATGTATAGTTTAAATAGATAAAATATTGTTCAAATATACAGTATATTAATGATTTTTAAAATACTTTCAATCATAATTATTTTACATAAAGAGCACCCATCACCATATCAAATCATATAATTTTCATGAAAAAATTTAAACCTCAATATTTTAAATACCATAGAGTCCTCATAACCTCATAAAATCATGAATTGTCTTAAAACATTCTGAACTTTCGTTAGCGAGTCATAAGGTTTAACAGAAATAGTAATTTTCAGTTATACAGGGTATACAGGATGAGAGACAAAAATTTGAATCCTGATATTTTTCAAACGAAACGGTTTTATAATCTGCAAAAAAACCTAGCCAAGGTGATCAAAAGATCGATAATTTCCTAAGATTTCAACTTAATTAAAGCCTTTTTACTCCCGCAATCGTGCGAAATAAAAAACCCATTTTTTTAGTATTTAATTTTTAGCTTCAAAACTGATAATCAAAATGGTTTAAAATTTTTACAGCCAATAGATATTATTGTTTTTTATTGTCATAAATTCTTTCAAAAGGTTTAACGATTTAGTTTTGAATATATTAATTTTTTTAATACCTTTTTATCATAAAAATTGAACGGAACGGTCAATCTAAAAAATCTTACGGGAAAAAGTAGGCAATATTATGCTCTTTTAGATACACTGTTGTTGAATATATTGTATAGATCATATTATAAAAAAAAGCAAAAATATTTTTTCAAAAAACCAAAAATGGCTATAATATAGCCATAAATGGTCAGAATCATGGAAAAAATTGTCCGAATTCAGAATCAGAAAACATATATGCATGCCAAATTTTTTTACAATTGATCGTGTGGTTCCAGAATTATGACGGCACACACACACAGCCATCCGCACGGACATTTTCTAAAAACGCATGATTCGTACTCCAAACACCTCCAAATGCGTTTCTACAAAGTTTCAGCAAAACTTAAAATTTTACTATTGCAAAGCTTCCTCTTAGGAGGAAGCAAAAATAGTTATTTAGGACTAGCAAATAATGCTCGATTCGCTTGCGAATCATATATGTGAAAATTTCTTTTTTGTATAAAATATGTCATGTAACAGGGTGAGACTTGACGTGAGAGGAGAAAATCACAAAAGGAGACGCCGGGATCGAGAATCAATCCGGCGCTCCCGAGATCTCTATAGGCGCGCGTGCTACCACTTGAGCCAACGCCGCCCTATTTCGTCACTCTCTATCCTGCCTCGATTACCAGCGTGGCGAGGGACGTTGTTACTCGTTACAGTCAATATAATATTTTATCATTTTAATGTAGTTTGTAATGCGATATGATAAGATATAGAAATACTTTTTTCAGTATGTACTCTTATTAAATATTTAAATTAATTTTTATAATGCCATGGTTGAATCGGTAACCCACTTAATGGCCAGTTCTTGGCATGGAATCTAAGAGCTTAGAAAGTTTTCAAAAATCACATAAAAATGAAAGCATTTTACGTTATTTTGTCAGGAGCCAGGTTAAGGGGGCTATGGGGGGTGGTAGGGAGGAGTCTTGCCAAAATGATGATATAATATAGGAAGATATATGTGTATATATATATATATATATATATATATATATATATATATATATATATATGGGTGGTTCTCTGTCAAATCGAAGATCAAAAATTTTTTTCTTCTCCAACTCACGGTAAATATGTTCCAGAAACAGTTTCCAATGAACCTGAATTTTTTCAGATTTTTAAATTACTTTTTATAAAAATGGTAGGGAGCCAAAGATGTCAATTTTGGCAATTTTTGGGTTTTCAGCACAAATTAATTAATTCATAGCTCCTCAGGGAAGCATTTTTCACTATAGACATGGATATACGTTTTTTGTAAAATTTTCTCACCTTTTCAATAAAAATACCCTTAAAGTCACATATATATGTATATATACATATATATATATATATATATATATATATATATATATATATATATATATATATATATATATATATATATATATATATATATATATATATATATATATATATATATATATATATATATATATAAATATGTGTGTGTGTGTGTGTGTGTGTTATACCTATCTTATAAGGCATTTAAACCTTAATATTGGTGAAAGTAAGAGTTCGATCCGGACTACGACCACCAAAAAATTCATGGAGATACCTTTTTATACTGCAAAATTTCCTGTATGGGTCCCAGAATGGCAGAGTATCGTTATATATATATATATATATATATATATATATATATATATATATATATATATATATATATACACACACACACACACACACACACACACACACACACACACACACACACACACACACACACTAGGGGGTACCCCCCTGCTCGCTTCGCTCGCCAACCCCCAAAATTTGGTTTTTATTATATTGTATAGATAAATAATAAATTGAGTATAAAAAATGTAAATATTTATTTATACAAAAGTATTGTAAACAATTAAAAAAGGACAGTTCATCTGTAGATAGTCAATTTAGATAGTAGATTTTTTATGGAATTTAATCTTGAAATCATATATTAACTCTCGTTTTTATTGTCTGATATATTCTGAAATTAATGTAAATAAATCAATTTGGTATTCAAATAGAAATTCATTTTTTTTACTTAATAACCAAAATATTTTATAATAGATGATTTAAAAATGTTACCTTTATGATAAAAAGTAATAGCTTATGTCTTTACAATAGAATTTCAAAAGAGAGAATTACCACACGCTCATATTGTAGTTACATCCAAAAAACAAGCTCATGACACCTCAATCTATTGACAAATACATTTCTGCTGAAATTCCTGATAATTCAGATAAAGGTTTACAAAAATTAGTAATTAAACATATGTTACTTGGACCACATACAGATAAATCTCCTTGCATCATCAAAAATAAGACTATTTGTACAATAAAATTTCCAAAACCATTCTGCGATATCACCATTTTTAAAGAAAATGGTTATCCTGAACATCGAAGAAGAAATAACATTTCACAAAACTATACTTATCGAATTAAAAAATTTAGAAAAATTAATCCAGTTGACAACACAATGGTTGTTCCTTATAGTGACTTTTTATTGAAAAAGTATAAATGTCATATTAATGTCGAATATTGTGCATCAATTCAAAGTATTAAATACATATTCGATTATATTCACAAAGGTGGAGATAGAGCATTATGTAAGATGAAAAAAATTGAAAATCCAAATAATTCTAGCGAAGAAACTTCCATAGTACATGATGAACTCACTCAGTATGTAGATGGTAGATATTTAAGCCCAATGAAAGCTGCTTAGCGTCTACAAGGATATCCTCTTTGTGGTAAAATACCCGCTGTAGAACGTTTAGGACTCCATACAAAAGATCAACAACGTATAGTTTACGAAGAAAATAAAGAATTGCAAGCCTTAAACAATAAAGAAACTACTTTAACAGCATGGTTTAAATTGAATAAAATTGATGATTTTGCAAAAACACTTAAATATGTTGAACTGCCTGAATATTATAGATTTAATAAAAAATCAAAATCTTGGATAAAACGTTCACGTTCTTCGCAATACAATACTATTGCTCGACTTAATATCGTATCACCAAAAGATACTGAGAGATTTTTTTTGAAATTAATACTAAATCGAGCAAGAGGTCCAACTTCATTTGAAGATTTGAAAAATCATAAAGATATAGAGTATCAAACATATAAAGACGCAGCACTTGCAATGGGCTTAATAGAAGATGATTCACATATTTTTATTATTTTTGAAGAAGCTTGTCACATCATGTTACCATTTCAATTACGTACATTTTTTGCATGGTTTATTTTAGCAGAAAACATACAGGGTAATACAATTTGGAACAAATTTAAAAATTATTTCACCGAAGATTTTAAGACAAATAAAGAGAATAATGCTCTATCTCATATTCAAATTATATTAGAGAATGAAGAAAAATCTTGCAAAGATTTCAGTTTACCAGAACCAAATAGTATTATTAATGATGATGCAACATGTATAGATAATGTGTTACAAAGTGCCGATATCTTTAAATGTATGTTTGATCAATTGACCGATGATCAAAAGGCAATTTTTGAAGAGTTAGTTGACAATGAACACAAAATTTATTTTATTGATGGAGCTAGAGGTTCGGGAAAAACGTTTTTATATAAAACATTAATTTATTATTACATGTCATTAAACAAAAAAGTTTTATCAATGGCATGGACTGGTATCGCGTCTATTTTGTTACCTAGGGGATTGACAAATCATCGAACCTTCAGATTGCCTTTAGATTTAAATAATATTGAAAGTGCTTTTTTGAAATTAGAGTCTGACAAAAAAAGATCAAGAGAGGCAGATTTAATAATTTGGGATGAAGCTTCAATGATACCTAAAAAAGCTTTAGAAATTATTAATCGTACTTTACAAGATGTATGTCGTAACGATATTCCTTTTGCGGCAAAATTAATAGTATTAGGAGGAGATTTCAGACAAATTCTTCCAGTAATTAAACATGGATACCGAAACTCTATCATAGAAG
Organism: Nasonia vitripennis; assembly: GCF_009193385.2. Classification (NCBI taxonomy): domain Eukaryota; kingdom Metazoa; phylum Arthropoda; class Insecta; order Hymenoptera; family Pteromalidae; genus Nasonia; species Nasonia vitripennis. Next base: position 153,555 of record NW_022279593.1, on the reverse strand, counting down.
AAACAATTAATTATTCAACTTTGTGGCCTCTTTTTAAAATCTTGAAGCTCAATAAAAATATACGTTCGAATAATGTAGAATTTTCCTCTTTTTTGTTAGAAATAGGAGAAGGTAAAGTCGATACATTTGAAATTCCTCAAAAATGGAAAACTACCGATGTTTGCAATGAAATTTATAAAAATATTAATTTAGGTGCTTCCGTTAGTAGCGTGATCTTAGCTCCTCATAATGAAGACATCAAAATTTTAAATAACAAAGTTCTAAAATTATTACATGGCAAATCAATGACATTTTATAGTGTAGATTGTGCAACACATAAAGGAGTAGATCAAACAGAGGAAAATATTCATTTAAATTATCCAGTTGAAATGTTGAATAATATTAGAGAAGGTCTTCCACCACATAAACTTAATTTGAAAGTAAATGCAATAGTGATGTTAATTAGAAATTTAAGTATTACAAATGGTTTATGTAATGGCACTCGTTTAAAGATTACCAAATTATATGAGTATAACATTGAAGCAGAAATAATTACAGGCGAAAACATTAGACAGAAAGTTTTTATACCGAGAATAACACTAAACACCGAAAATTCATCTTCGTTTCCATTTACTCTTTTTAGAAAACAATTCCCAATCATATTAGCGTTTGCCATAACAATAAATAAATCACAAGACCAAAGTTTTGATTCAATAGAAAGTTTTTTGAAACAACCATTGTTTTCGCATGGTCAATTATATGTTGCATTATCTCGATGTCGAAATCCTGATAATATACGTATTCAGAATGAGTCAGGTGAATCAATACAAAATATTGTTTGGAATGAAATTTTAAATATTTGATTCAAAACTGTTTAGTCAATTCTTAGGGTTTTCGATCATAGAATAAATTATTATTCAATTTTTTTTTAGATTTTTTTCAAATAAAAGACATGTATTTATATTAACTTCTGCTTTTCAATTTCGAATTTTAAAATCATTTTGTAGACATTCAAATTAGTATGCATACATAATTCTTTTTAAAATTATTTTACAAGAATCATCAATATACACAATGCAGAACAAAACAGAAACATAAATGATCGTTTAATAACAATAATGAATTAATTTCATATTATTATAGGACATGATATAATAATGTCTAATTAATTTATAAATATTAAATGATTATTTAACATATTTACTTAAAAAAAGTTTCCATTGAGATTTCGTCATGTTCAAAAATATAGAAAAAAATCAAGATTTATTATCAAATTAACTACGTATTTATATTTCTTTTTTCAATATGAATACGTAAAATTAATTAACTGATAAAAATTAATAAAAGTTAATTTTTCTTAATTACATCATATTTTACGTAATTCAAAGGCGAAAAATTGAATTTAAATACAAAACTGATTTGATAACAAATTGATTAATATCCATTATTTTTAACAAGATATTATTTAGATTAAATGCATAAATTAAAAATATTAAAATGAAAGATTGTAAACTTTTTTTAAGTAAATATGTTTCTGCAGGATGGAGGATGGTATTAGGTGGAGCTTAGGGGAGGAGGACTGGTATCTCCCGTGGTTATATGGCTCTAGGCGATGATTCCACGGTTTTTTATTAAATTATTATATAAAAAATTCAAACTGTTAACAATAGATAATTTCTAACTTGATATATATCCAAATCAATAGTATAATTTTATTTACTAAATAAAACTATTGTTCATAGTAGCCTTTATTTTATATAATTATATCATGTCATATAACTACGTAAAATAATTGGCGAATTTTTTAAATAATAATTTAAGAAAAATCAACGCGCCTGAAACACATTGTATATCCATGTTATAATGTGCTTCTGACAGTACCTCTTGGGTGGTGTGGAAATCTGTCGTTATTATCTTCTCAATTTAAACTTTAACCCATCGTTATACCATTTTTCCAATAAAGGAAATTTTGTCGATCTTCTTAATAAAAAGGATTGAAATCTCTAAAAAAAATAACTTTTAAAAAAGTAAAAAGTTAGGCAAGTTTAATATATTTCGCAACAAAATTACAGATTGAAAAGTACTAAGATCAATCAAACAAAGTCAAGTTTATTATATTTAATCGTGATGAAGCAAGGAACAACTCTCAAGATAAGTATTACGTAATTTGCCATGCCCGTTTAATTTTGTTTATTGGTGAACAACTAAAATTTCCTTTTATGTATTAGAACGTCATACAAACACCATAAGTACAATGAAACGGGCATGGCAAGTTACGTAGTAATTATCTTGAGAGTTGTTCCTTGCTTCATCACGATTAAATATAATAAACTTGACTTTGTTTGATTGATCTTAGTACTTTTCAATCTGTAATTTTGTTGCGAAATATATTAAACTTGCCTAACTTTTTACTTTTTTAAAAGTTATTTTTTTTAGAGATTTCAATCCTTTTTAGTAAAATTTTTTGAGTATTTCATATTCGACGTCGTAGAAATAAAATATAAGCATATTTAGCACCTTTAGATCAAAGCTTTTTTGTAACATTTTTATCACTAACATGAGATCACTGATTGTTGATATACACCACCCTTGAATTATTTCTACGCCAAGACACCAAAACCCACGGCGCGAACTATCCAGACCTCGTTATCGGACACCCTGTACACCTAGACGCCGTCATCGTATGATTTATTTACCTAGACACCAAAAACCACGAAGCGCACGACCTAGACCTCGTCATCGGCCACCCTGTACACCTGGACACCGCGTTCAAGTGATTTTTACACCTAGACACCAAAAACCACGGAGCAAACTACCTAGACCTCGTCATCGGCCACCCTGTACACCTAGACACCGCCCTCGAATTATTTCAACACCAAAAGCCACGGAGCGCACGACCTAGACCTCGTCATCGGCCACCCTGTACACCTGGACACCGCGTTCAAATGATTTTTACACCTAGACACCAAAAACCACGGAGCGAACTACCTAGAACTCGTCATCGGCCACCCTGTACACGTAGACACCGCCCTCGAATTATTTCAACACCAAAAGCCACGGAGCGAACTACCTAGACCTCGTCATCGGCCACCCTGTACACCTAGGTACCGCCCTCGAATTATTTCAACACCTAGACACCAAAAACCACGGTGCGAACTACCTAGACCTCGCCATCGACCGCCCTGTACACCTAGATGCCGTCCTCGTATGATTTATTTATCTAAACACCAAAAATCACGGAGCGCACCACCTAGACGTCGTCATCAGCTACCCTATTTATCTAGACACCTTCCTTGAAAGATTTTTACACCAAAACACCGAATACTACGGAGCACACATTTATAATTCAAGCAGAGGAGCAGACAATGTAGGCTCAATAGCTTGTGCGGCCAACTTCACAGTCTAACCACTCGGTCAAACTGCACGCAGCTAACTTAACGGTCTTACCACTTTTTGGGCTGAAGAAAAATTAAGCAAGTGATTTCAGCATTTTTGTTCACCTGCATACTTGTTTATTATGTTAAAGCTGGTTTATTGCTGATATTTTGGTTTAAAATCATAGTTTGGCATACCAGTATAAACATTTATCAAAATTAGCTGGTTACATGAATGATAAATAATTTATTTCCTTAATTGAAAATTCGAGAGACCAATATAGAAGTAAATAGTGTCACGGGCGCCGCGGCGTCGTCTGCTTCTCAAACTCGCCTTCGTGGCGCTCCCGCGCCACTTGATTTGATTATAACACATCATTATACCATTATCTAAAAAATGGAAATTTGTGAAATCTTTTTGACTAAGTTTTATAATAATCATTTTAATATCAATAAAATTTATTTAAGAGGGGCCATCGGAGGGGATGCGGAGGGGCCTGCGGAGGGGGTGTGGAGGGGCCAGAGGAGGGGGTGCGGTGGGGCGCGGAGGGGCAAAGAGCTCCAAAAATAACGTAAATTTTGAAACGATTTCACGTGAAAATGCGGAGGGGCTACGGAGGGGCTGCGGAGGGGGTGCGGTGGGGCGCGGAGGGGTTATTGACATAAATTTACACATGCATCTATATAATATAGGAAGATATATATATATATATACACACGACTTTAAGGGTATTGTAACGAGGAACAACGTCCCTCGCCACGCCGGTAATCGAGGCAGGATAGAGAGTGACGAAATAGGGCCGCGTTGACTCAAGTGGTAGCACGCGCGCCTAGACATCTCGGGAGCGCCGGATCGATTCTCGGTCTCGGCGTCTCCTTTTGTGATTTTCTCCTCTCACGTCAAGTCTCACCCCGTTACATGGCGCCCAACATCACGTGCCTCTCCTCTCGGGAAGACTCCTCGCGCGACGGTTCAAGAGGAGCAGTAACCTCGCCTACTCCTCCTTTTTGCCGTTTTCCTTACCCAAGGGACATTCTCGAGCCATGTGAACTTTTCCACAGCATTTGAAGCATTCTATTGGCTTGTTCTGCTCTCTATGGTCCGATTGACCGGAACTCTCGCCAGACTTCTGGCTTTTGCGCTTCAGACTAGGAGACTTGCCTCTCTCTTTCCTAGGTCCGGAGCGTCCTGGCTGAGGGGCTGACTTCTTGCTGCCTCCTCCAGCGTTGGCGTGCTTCGCCGGTTGCGCTATTGCTGCAAGCTTCGAGTCGAACAGCTTGCCTATGGCGTCAACCAATAAGGGCAGGGTGTCGGTTTGCTCCGTCCGGTTTCGCCCTTAAAGGCGCATTCGGGGACGATTGCTACACCGGGCTTCGGAGGTGCTCGATACGAGGCTTCGCATGCTAGAGCGGCCTCGACTTCGACTGCTGCCTCGAGCAACTGCTCCATGGTGGAGAAATCTTTCCGCTGGAGCCCGCGTTTGAGACTAGGCAGCATGTTATGGTAGGCGCGATCCAGTTGCTGGCTAGTGTCTGGTCGGGGAACCATCCTCCGCATTATACCTTGCAGGTTATTCATGTACACCCGCACGCGTTCGCCAGGCCCCTGCGTCCTCGAAATTACTTCGCTCAGTATTTTCTGCTGGTAACCTTGCGTCTGCCCGTACCATCGCTTGATGCACTCGCAGAAATCGTCCCAGCTAGACCATTCTCCCTGTTCGAAGAGCCGGTTCTGTAACCACTCGTACGCATTATCCGTCAATACTTCTTGTAATGACGCTAGCATCTGCGCATCGGACAGCTCGTCCAGCATTCTGCGTCCTTCCATGCGTTGCAGGAAGTTCTCGACGCTCTGTGACGAGACCCTGGTGAAATTAATCCCCCATTTGTTCACCGCAGGACCGATGGATCTGTTGTTCTGTCTTCGCGACTCATCATAGTTGCTACTGTCACTCAGCGCTTGTGTATGCGCGTTTGTCGCATTCACCCCGTTACAGTATTTTCATTGAAAAGGTAAGAAAATTTTACAAAAAAAGGATATTCATGTCTATAGTGAAAAATGCTTCCCTGAGGAGCTATGAATTAATTAATTTGTGCTGAAAACTCAGAAATTGCCAAAATTGACATCTTTGGCTCCCTACCATTTTGGTAAAATGTAATTTAAAAATCTGAAAAAATTCAGGTGCATTAGAAACTGTTTCTGGAACATATTTACCGTGGGTTGGAGAAGAAAAAAATTTTTGATCTTCGATTTGACAGAGAACCACCTATATATATAGGGTGTTTCATTTTAATCCGACCACGACAAAAATCCATGGAAAAACTAATTTTAACGAAAAATGACCTTAACAAAAGTTGAAGGGGGTAAAGGGGGCCATCGAATGACACAAACACCTATGACCTTGAACTCGATTTTCAAGGTTATTTGAGGGTAATTGTGATTTTTTTTAAATAGGAACCTCTATTTTAGACCTTGGAATCGGATAGAGCGGAAAAAGTTACGTCGCAAAGGATATTTTAAGTTTGCTTTGGTGACCTTGAGAAGGTCAATTCAAGGTCAAATAACAAAAAATCTGCTAAACAGCTGTTTGTCTGGTTTTATTTTACTGATGTCGAAAGATGACCTTGACAAAAGTTGAACGGAGCAAAAGGGGCCATCTAATGACACCAACACCTTTGACCTTGAACTCGATTTTCAAGGTCATTTGAAGGTCAATGTATTTTTTTAACGGGAACCCTTATTTTTGACCTCGGAATACGGAGCAGCGGAAAAAATTACGTCGGAAATGACATTTCAAGTTTGCCTTAATGACCTTGAGAAGGTCAATTCAAGGTCAAATAAGAAGTATCAGCCTAAGATTGTTTTCCTTTCAATTTTTTCGTAGAATTATCATTTTGTTATTGTAATAAACATTAAGAGAATAATTGACTTAAAATGTGATTATGCTTTGCTGACTTCAAAGCCATTTTGTAAGGTCAAAAGTGCAAAAATGCAAATGTTATGTGGAGTCCATATTTATATCCTAACTTTAGTGTTGCCCACGAACAACGACGTGTACGTAATAGGATTGTGTTCCCTTTGGGGTGCTTGATTAGAGTGAGTCTCCTTGCCTCTCACTTTTATTATGTACAGATTTGAATGTAGGTGCCCAAAGACACCACCATTTTTTTGGATTCTATTCAGTTCTTGGGATGTTTTCGTAAGCGAATTTTTATCCTATCTTTAGCGTTACTCAGGAACGACGTGGACACAATTGGCTACTAATTTTCCTCATCGAATTTTGCCTGAATTTATTGTTGAAATAAATAATTTATTTTGTAAAGATGATTTTTCATGTTGAATTCTCCCGCGACTCATTGTTGAAATAGACAATTTTTCTAATAAGAGATCTCTTTTCATATGAATTTATCCTCTACTCATTGTTACTTACACTTAGTATTCAATAGTTTACTAGTTATTGAATAGTTATTGACTAATCAAATATCATTTGTTTAACATTTTCTCTTTTTCATTCATTGACCTTTATTTTTTCTATTAAAATTTATTACTCATCGAAAGCTATCTAATTTGTTCAGTTTGGTAAAAACAAAATTTTTTATATAATTTATATAAATTTTTAACAATGGCTGACTATCCAACCGCTGAAAGGGTTGATATTTTATTGATTCTTGGTGAATCTAGACGTAATTATCGACAAGCTGCAGCCTTGTATCGAATTCGATATCCCGATAGAAGACATCCAAGTCATACAACCATTCACGGGTTAGAGAACTTCGTAATTACAACGAAGATGATCTTCGTGTAATGGTCGTTTTAGCAATGGTTCATTTGAATCCCCACGTTAGTACCCGTGAAATTCAAAGGCAAAGTGGTATACCTATGGCTACTGCTTGGAGAATACTGAGAAGTCAACGTTATCATCCATATCATATTACTTTGACTCAGGATCTCACACCTGCTGATATGAGGTTAAGGCTACAGTTTTGCCAATGGGCACGACAAATGATTGCGAATGATCGTCACTTTTCAATACGTAATGTTTTCTGATGAAGCAAAATTCAAAAGCAATGGAGAGCTTAACCGACACAACTGTCATTATTGGTCGAATGTTAATCCGCATTGGTACAGGCAGATAGATAACCAAAATCGTTGGAGTCTTGATGTTTGGTGTGGAATTGTTAACGGATACCTTGTAGGCCCATACTTTTTCGATGAAAATGTAAATGGCCATAATTTTTTACAGTTCCTGAGAGAACGTCTTCCAGTACTTCTTGAAGAAGTAGATTTATACACAAGAGCAAGAATGTGGATTCAATTAGATGGAGCTCCTGCGCACTATGCTCGAATAGTTAGACAATATCTTAATCAAAATTACCGTGACAGGTGGATTGGACGCACTGGACGTGGAGATTTGGGTGTTCGATGGCCACCGAAATCTCCAGATATGACATCACCCGATTTCTATTTGTGGGGGTATTTGAAAGATGTTGTTTATGAACATGAAACTACAACAAGGGAAGATATGATCCACAGAATTCAAACCGCTTGTGAAAACATCCCAAGAGCTGTATTACTCAGAACAGTAGAACATTTTCAGCAGCGAATTGAATTGTGTATCCAACAAAATGGTGGTGTCTTTGAGCACCTGCGTTGAATTTTGAGCAAAAGTGAGAGGCAAGGGGACTCACTCTAATTAAGCACCCCGAAAAGTGAGAGGCAAGGGGACTCACTCTAATCAAGCACCCCGAAAAGTAAGAGGCAAGGGGACTCACTTTAATCAAGCACCCCGAAAAGTGAGAGGCAAGGGGACTCACTCTAATCAAGCACCCCAAAGGGAATACAATCCTATTACGTCCACATCGTTGTTCCTGGGTAACGCTAAAGTTAGGATATAAATATGGACTTCACATAACATTTGATATTGCATTTTTGCACTTTTGACCTTACAAAATGGCTTTAAAGTCAGCAAAGCATAATTACATTTTAAGTCAATTATTCTCTTAATGTTTATTACAATAACAAAATGATAATTCTACGAAAAAATTGAAAGGAAAACAATCTTAGGCTGATACTTCTTATTTGACCTTGAATTGACCTTCAGAAGGTCACTAAGTCAAACTTGAAATGTCATTTCCGACGTAATTTTTTCCGCTGCTCCGTATTCCGAGGTCAAAAATAGGGGTTCCCGTTAAAAAAATACATTGACCTTCAAATGACCTTGAAAATCGAGTTCAAGGTCAAAGGTGTTGGTGTCATTAGATGGCCCCTTTTGCTCCGTTCAACTTTTGTCAAGGTCATCTTTCGACATCAGTAAAATAAAACCAGACAAACAGCTGTTTAGCAGATTTTTTGTTATTTGACCTTGAATTGACCTTCTCAAGGTCACCAAGGCAAACTTAAAATATCCTCTGCGACGTAACTTTTTCCGCTCTATCCGATTCCAAAGTCTAAAATAGAGGTTCCTATTTAAAAAAATCACAATTACCCCCAAATGACCTTGAAAATCGAGTTCAAGGTCATAGGTGTTTGTGTCATTCGATGGCCCCCTTTACCCTCTTCAACTTTTGTTAAGGTCATTTTATGTTAAAATTAGTTTTTCCATGGTTTTTTGTCGTGGTCGAATTAAAATGAAACACCCTGTATATATATATATATGTATGTGTGGGTGTGTGTGTCTGTGTGTGTCTTTTACAGTGATGATAAAATTAAAAGTGAAAATGATGACAATCTTATAAAGGCAATACCAACTAAATTTCTGAATTCGTTGTCACTAAATGGTTTACCATCACATAAATTAATCTTGAAAAAGGGGCAATAGTTAGTTGTTTAAGAAATTGTGATATCGATGGCGGTCTTTGTAATGGAACATTAATATTAAAAATATTACAAAATATTTATGAGTTGGAGAAATCATAACTGGTAAGTATTCTGGTAAAATCGTCTTATTTCCACGAATCAATCTAAGTCCATCATTAAATGAAATACCGTTTCGTATGATAACAGGACAATTTACGATAAGATTAAGTTTGACTATGACTTTAAATAAAACTTTAATCAAACTTTAATCTTTAATAAAAGGTTAATCTTTTGACAAAGTTGGAATCTATTTATGAACTCCAGTATTTAGTCGTGGTAAATTATATGTTGCTTTATGAAGAGCGACATCGAGAAATAACTTTAAATTATTTCTAAGTAAAAAGTTTATTAATTAACACAATGACGATTTATTAGACAGTAAAAAAAACGAAAAAAAATAGGTATTAATTTTTTAATTGAGCAGGTCAAATTTTACTTATAGCCAGTTACGCAGAAACTACTATCTCTAGCACATTGTATTTCTGGTTTCTAGCATATTTTTACATGGAGAAAGTGATAAATGTTTTGGCTTTTTTGTCAAAGTTTTAGGTAATTAGAATTTTAACTTTTAATAGTTGTGAGAGATTTTGAGACCGATACCTGTTTTTTCCATTTTTGCATTTATTCTCATTTAAAAACTAACAGGTCTAGAGGGCTCATTTTTTGCATATAGATTTCTTTTGTGATTGTGATGATGAAGTGTGTGATTGTGAAGATATTTAAAGTTGAATCGACATTAACTGAAAAACTTCTGATTTCGACTCCAACAATGATGTGAATGCAAACTCATGCTATACGACTAAATAATTATCATGGGTGTTGTAGTGGAACACAAAAGTATTTCAGTTAACGTTGATTCAACTTTAAATATCTTTCCACAATCACAAAAGAAATCTATACGCAAAATATGAGCTCTCTAGACCTGTTAGTTTTCGAATGAGAAAAAATGCAAAAATGGAGAAACAGGTATCGGTCTCAAAATCTCTCACAACTGTTAAAAGTCAAAATTCTAATTAATGCCTTGACAAAAAAGCTAAAATACTTATCACTTTCTTCATGTAAAAATACACTGGAAACCAGAAATACAATGTGCTAGAGATGGTAGTTTATGTGTAACTGTCTACAAGCAAAATTTGATACGCTAAATTAAAAAATTCATATGGGCCACGATGTGAAAATATGAATGAAAACAGTTAAATCATAATCATGTAGGTTACATGTTTTCTAGGTAGCATAGTAAGAATCTATGTAAAATTTCAGTTGAATAGCTTTTTTATAATGCAAATAAATGGCATTGTAATGATAGACAAACACACTGACTCTTATACTGAACTTTTCTTCAAATTCACTATTCAAACCAATGATGACGACATTGAGCATTATTAATATATTTATTAAAAAATAGTTTTGAGGGATTTAGTAACACGTTACATGCTTATAAAATATTATCAGACGTTAGTGTGCCATAACACTTATAATAGATTTTCTACCAGTGTTATTAGACAGAGATAGAATCAAGAGCGCGCGAAGCGCGCCTTCATTCCTAGAATACTATAATAACGAGTTAATTATTTTTTTTTTTGCTGAATTATTGCTATTGTCATTTTTATGTGTAACATTCATAATAACTGCTTAATAAAGATATAAAAAAATGTATTACATATGATAGTTATAATACTGGCTGTGTTATTATGATCATAAATTTTATCATTATTATTCAAGTGTGATATTTCAACTGTTTTTTATACCATTTCCAATTATAAATTATGATATTTAAAGTAAAAAACATTTACACAGTATATATAATCACAGTACATATAATCGACAGATCCATTATTATATTTATTTGATTTGAATATCTAATGATAGTGCATAGCATATAAAAAACATATTCATATTGTTTAATATATATTAAAATACTTAAATATTTCATTAACATATTTTATTGAAAAATATAATATAATTTATAATATTTCATTATTTAAAAACGTGTTTCACATTAAAATTTAGTGAACAAAACAGACAATTCACCAGTAAAACTACCATTTTTTTACGTCAATTGTTTATTTAAAATATAGCACATGGAATAATGAATCAATTAATTAGTATAATAAAAAAATTAAAATAAGGGTGTTCTTATTAGAACATATATATCTAATAATTACGACAGTCTTAACCCTGTCATACGCAGAGAGCCAGTTTTATTAATACTTCAATCCAAACTTTATCACGAATTATTATAGTTTGAAATAAAATATATACTTTGGGTCCAAAAAGACCCTCACGATGACAGGATGTCAACTATTAATGAGTACATCAGAGATTGATCGAAATTACCGTCAAATATCTGTCACATCTCGTAGACGATGTCCGGGTGCTAGGATGACTCCCTGAACGACGAGACGTCTACTACAAGGAGAAACCTCGCATATTAATAAAATATACCGAAAAAAATCATAACTTCTTGTAGACGATGTCTAGGTACCATGATTACTCCCTGAACGGCGAGACATCTACTACAAGGAGAAACCTCGCATATTAATAAAATATACCGAAAAAAATCATAACTTCTTGTAGACGATGTCTAGGTACCATGATTACTCCCTGAACGACGAGACATCGTCTACTAGGAGGAACATCGCATATAAATCAAATATACCGAAAAAAAATCATAACTTCTTGTAGATGATGTCTAGGTACCAGGATTACTCCCTGAACGACGGGACATCGTCTACTAGGAGGAACATAGCAGGTTAGGGTATCCCTTGGTTCCTAAATAGCGGCTAGGTCGGCTCCCAGCCCCCAAATGTATTGGTATGACCAAAAACTAGAAAATCAACCGTGAAAGATACCCAAAAACGGGTCTCGACCCTGCCACTTTTAAAAAACGGTTTTTCACATTTATTCGCATTTTTGCTATGTAAAAATTGTTTCCGGGTCCCTAAATATATTAAATGTGCATAAATATCATGTAAAATGCTAGTAAAATATATCAAATAAGTTTAATAATTTTTTAGAACCGGGAAAATAAAATTTGAGCCAAATATAGCGTCCAAAACCTGCAGAACTTCCAATAAATGGAGATTTTTGTCCACCTTTATGCATTTTTAATCTTAATCAGCTCTACATTGAGTTAGCAGACTAGTATATTCTGAAAGTAGTTTTTAAAACCTACAATTTACATACTGAATTTAAAATTGTTTTCACACATACAATAATTTTTTACATGCATTTTTTAAAATTGTTCACTTTTTTTAGAAATTTTTGAAACTTTTTAAGACTTTGAGGTTTGTCTGTCTTTATCCAAGGTTTTCATGAACTTAACTAACCCAATAATTTAATAAAAACGTAAAATACTCACATTTTAAGTAATATAAGTTGCGAGTTGTGCTAGTCTTCGCGGGAAATACGTGAGTTCTGCTACTCTTGGCGGCATTTCTGAAATGTACTACTCTTCGCGGCAAATCGTGAGTTGTACTAGTTTTCGTTTGAAAATTTGAACAGTGCTAGTCTTCGTACGGAGCGACGATATATACTTTGGCACTTCCAATATTTATTTAAATATATGTATAACGCCTGTGCGACTGCAACTATGCACTCACACAGACAATGTATTTACAACCGATCGAGACGAAGCAACTTGATTGCAACACACGCTGAGCGCCGAAAATCGGAGCGAGTGCTCTGACATTGGTGTCAGCACTCCTCGCGCGAACCACGACTGCAAAGCGTACGCGTCAATCCTTGGTGTAGCGAATGCTGATTGGACTACCGCGATCTTCTAAATTTCATAACTGCTTGCATCGGCACCGAAGCTTTAAAAACCCTGGAGCCGACCCACGCAGTGCCTTTTTGCGTAGTGACATATCCCTTGCGATAGCGACTGATTCTAAGGTGAAGCGGGGGTGTTTGCTAGTGTTAGTTGCTCCTCTCTTCATTACTATTAAATATGATAAACTTGGCTTTGTTTGATTGATCTCAATTCTTTTCTATCTGTAATTTCGTTGCGGAATATATCAAACTCACCTAACCTTTTACTTTTTCAAAAGTTAAGTTTTTAGAGATTTTAATCCTTTTTTTGTAAATTTTTTTGAGTATTTCATATTCGACGTCGTAAAAATAAAATATAAGCCTCTTTAACCCTTTGACCAAAGCTTTTTTGTAACATTTTTATCACCAATTGTTCTGATATACACCCCTTTTGAATTATTGCTACACCTAGACACCAAAAACCACGGTACAAACCACCTAGACCTCGTCATCGGCCACCCTGTACACCTGGACACCGCGTTCAAATGATTTTTACACCTAGACACCAAAAACCACGGGGCGAACTACCTAGATTTCGTCACCGGCAACCTTGTACACCTAGACACCGCTCTTGAATGATTTTTATACCTATAATATAAACTCTTAATTTAATAGAACGCCGCAGTAATATTTTTTTGTATGTAACCCCGCAATGATATGAGGAATATGAGGATATGTAAAAAAGGTGGAAAAGCAATTCCCTATCATTTTTGATACGCAGCTAATTTCACTGTCCTTTCACACTGGAGGCGGCTAACTTCACCGTCCTTTCACACTGGAGAAAAAGATAATGATTTGAGCAAATCATATACAAGATTATTTATATTATATAAATGACAGCGTTTTTTTTTTGACAACTTCTATTAAAAATCACTGATTAGCACACGAATGTAATAATATATAAAAATTACTTAGAAACAATTATGGAAAGTATCGTTTTTCTTAAAAGTAAAATCTCGGATACCAATATAGAAGTAAATAGTGTCGCGGGCGCCAAAGCTTCGTCTGCTTGTCAAACTCGTCTTCGTGGCACTACCGCGCCACTTGATATTTCTTTCTTTATTGGGCTGTGAAGAAACGCTGCTTTAAAGTCCAGTTGCCACAATATATAGTCGTGTTTGTTTGCTATAGCTAGGACTGTTCTTATAAGTGTAAGTCGTGATACTGGTGCGTATGTTTCACAGAGATCGTAGAGGTTCGAATATTTGAAGCTTCTTATGACGATTGAAGACCCATCTCGAGTCTAAAATGTTCAACTTCTTGCCATCCTTGCACGTTCTATCAACTACTTCGCATACTCGGTTCTTCTGAAAAGCTTTTCTTTCTTTGCTTATGGCTCCCTGCCATCTGTCTGCATCTGATGACAATACAGCTTCTCGATAAGATTTTGGATCTCCGTTGATAGATATCAGCAGTGCATAGAGCTCATATACGCTTAGGTCTTCGATTTCATCCCGAGCACCTTCTGAACTCGCTTCTTTACTTTGAGTTTGCCTTCGTGTAATGGGTCTTCGTATTACCTTTGGGGCTGACTTCGCAGTTGATTTTTGATTTTCTTTACGTGGCCTGCCTCTTTTCTTTGACGTTATCACGACTTCTTCGGATTGAACCGAGTTTTCCTCCTCGAATCCGAATAACCAAGTCTCCTTGTTCAAGGTGTCATTTGTTATTGTCCAATTCTTTATATCTTCGAGTTTATAGACATCTCCGAAGACCTTGCTTTCGATAAATTGTACATTTCGGCTTTCGTACACTTTACCGTCTTCTGGGTTCAACAGCAGGCAGCCCGTGTCGGTATATCCTACTAACACTGTTTTGTTCGATAGTTTGTCGAACTTGGTTTCTTGTTGTCCTTGGTAAATGCCACGCATCTAAATCTTCTTATCTGATTCATGTATATTTTTGACTCTGGGTTGATCATTAATAAAGGTGACCTAAAGTCGATTGACTTATGGGACGTCAGGTTGTACAGATACACTGCAGCTTCTAATGCCAGATCCCAGGCATTTGCTGGCAGTCTTGAATGATACATCAGAGCTCTCGTAATCTTCTGGATTGCCTGATTGCAGCGTTCTGCAATGCCGTTTAGCTGTGGTGTATATGGGAAAACTGTTCTTAGTTCCGAACTATATTTATCCAACACCTACTTGGTCTTCCCACTGGTAAATTCAGCACCTTGATCGCAATCTAAGTAACATAATTTTTTCATCTTTTCCGCATATATTTATACATTTTGCTATGAAGTCTTCAATGCACTCAGCAGCGTCTGACTTCTGCTTAACTGGGTAGGCAATCGCAAAATTCCTTAATATCGGGATACAGCTTTTTCAGAGTCTTTACTTTATTCAGAGATGTGTGTCCTAACCTTATGTGCCACAAGTTCATAGTGTTTACCACGCTTGTCGACTTATCTGTGTTACTGTCATTAGTTTGACTTGTCGCGTTGATAATTACTTTTTCATCGCCAAACGTGACCCTTTTCTTAACTTTTCTTAGTGTTTTTATCGCTTTTATGGGAGACCAGAGCGTTTGTGTGTATCACTTGTCTCTCATTTGTTTTTAACTTCAAGACAATTGTCCAAAACAAATTATCAAACTTTTCTTTTAAGATCTTTTCTTTCGTATTTGACTTGTAAACAATTATTATTTTATTGTCCAGATACACACATAGGCCATGATCTGTGAAGCTCTTAAGTGACAGAAGATTCTTACTTAAATTCTCCGCGGATATTACTTTATCTAGCTTTATTACTTTGCCATTTGATAATTCAAACTTGACTCGACCTTGATTAGTTGATTTTATGCTTGACTTTTTGTCTCTGTTGGCACTGCGACGCTGTGCCTCCCAGCACAGGTGCGCAACTTCTGGCGCCTCAACGCGCCCGAATTTATTTATTCAGTTGCAGATTCGCCGCAGTCGCCATACGTTTGGGAGCACGTGGGGAGAAAGGAAAGAATGATTACACTTTATTTTCGGCACAAATCTGCTATATTTCACCCAACCCTTCCCTACAACGCGGTGGCTTCTGCCTCCCGCGGAATTCAGCCACGCAGGTCGTAGGCGACACTCTCTCTCTCTCTCTCTCTCTCTCTCTCTCTCTCTCTCTCTCTCTCTCTCTCTCTCTCTCTCGCAGTACCGGTGCTCTCGCGCCTAAACTGCGCGACACACTTGCTTAGTTATTCCTATATATTATTTCCTCCTGAACACGAATTTCGAGGGTGGAAAGTCCAAAAGTGGTCAGGTAATTAGTTATAAACAATTTAATTGTTTAAATGGCCATAAAACGGTAAGTAATTAAACTATCGACTCTTAACTTAACTATTAAAATGTTTCCGACAGTACAGAGCGTAACCACAAATTTGAATTTTCAAAAAAGATTAATTAGAACCGAAGTTATTGCAACATTAGTGCAAAAAGGAGCCTTTTTTGCGCGTAATACTTCCGTTATAACTTTGGTTCTTTTTGATATTTTATGATTTAGTGGGCGTCATTTTAAAGAAAAATCTTTATCATATCATACTCTTAACAATTAATAATTTTTTACTTGCGACTTTTTTTTGCACGCACAAAAAGAGCAGCAAGGAATTCCTGCAGATAAGCAAACGCAGACTTTTGTCGTACAAACTTTACAATTACAATTGTAAATTAATTCGTCGGCAGGCGGCAACAGTATATCTACTCGCGAAGGTAGTAATAGATCATCTTCTATTTTCCAGCCAAATTTCGTAGGATCTAGCTTTATAGCAGTCTCACTTAAGCAGTTTATCTGTGTATAAACTACATAATAAGCTCGCAAGATATGTAGCTTCATAGAGTTGCTGGTTGGTGGCAATTATTCAACCAACGCGCATTTCGCATGATGGTAAGACCAGAGACGTAAATCATCTGTAGTTTTACAGTCTGAGCCTTTTCGCATAATTTTTACTAAAAACTCTTCAGCCATTGCAACACATTCATCCATTTGCGAGCAATCTGCGATGATTAAAATCAAAAATTTATTATCCTTTCTCGTGAACACGTCACTAGAAAAGTTCAACTTTTTAAAACAGCATAAAATACTATTTCAAAGCTTTCTCTAGATAAAAAAAATAATACCTTTCCCAAATGGCATCAAATATTTTGTAGGATTCCCTTGCAGCGCAGCTGATTTTGTACCAACCTTACTGATATAATCCGACCCTGTAAGGTGGCGAATAGCTGGTAAAACAGCATAATTCCTCTCCGTGCAGTGTTGCTATTTCATGTAAAGGTATATTCCCTAGAACTTTGGCCAATTCCTGCATTAACCCAAATTAGACCCCCAAAAGGGTCTAAATGATAATTAAATGCAATTGAGTAATTTATAAATCTATTATACTTCGTGTTAATAATCAATTTATACCTGTAACCCTTGGCTTTGAAACCTCTTGAAAAAATATAATAATAATACAATTACGTCTGTATCAAATGAGATAACATTTCGGCTCGAACTCCAAAATGTAGCTTCCTGTTTCGACAATGAAAGTTTCCATAATGTTATTCAGAATTATACAATCTGATTTTCGACGTCAGGCGTGTTCCGAAGATTTTATGGAATTATTAAAATAAGAATCGAATACAAAATCAATTCTGATACAATTTTTTTGCGATGCTTTCGCAAGCACAAATTTACAGAAATTTAGTGCGAGATTTCCGAAGTTAACTAAACCTTTCCACGATATTTTTCGCATTACGAGCATCACATCAATAATTGAAACAGTTTAATTTGTATTATCCTCAACGAATTCAGCATTTTTATTTATTAAAACTTTTTCTAGCTCTCTTGTTAATAAACTTTTGTTGTTTTCTTTCTTAAATAAGCCATCGTCGTCGAAAAGTACATTTTTATCAGTTAACTCGTATTTTAAAAGTTCTTTCAAAGGATATTCTCTTTCGTTAGCTAATGCGATAATACGATTATTTTCGATTGTAAACATTTTTTTGTTCCTTTTTTGACTTTAGGTTTTCAGTGTTTGTAAAATTTGGTAAGTTATTTCTTGGTATAAGTGCTGAAAGTGGCTTGATTTTATCAACAAATCTTTCTTTTCGATAAGTTTCGTATAACCTTATACATTTTTCGAATATACTCAACAGCTCTTTTGCAATCTTAGGTTGAACTAATTCTTGTATGACAATATTTTTTAATGAATGAAATCTGAGAGCAAATGGATTGCTTTTATCTTCCAAATATTTAATTATTTTTTCAACTGCCAGTTCCGAAGTTGTTATATCCGTGTTTGTAAATTCATGATGTACAAATAGCTCATCATCATCGTTGGTAAAGTGAGTTTTAAAAAATTCGTGACTACTAATAGTTCGTGATGAGATAAATTCCATGTAGCCACTGTCTCTTTCTTTCTTGTACAACCAATTATACCAGCTGCACTTTTAGATACACGGTTATTTCTTTGTTCAAGAGCTTGATCCGTGCCAACAGAACTAGAAGAAATCATTGATTTTTTAACAGTAAATCTACCTTTCACAAATTGCTCAAAAACTTCTCGTGTATTCTTTTCTAGCAAAAGCATATCCT
Organism: Nasonia vitripennis; assembly: GCF_009193385.2. Classification (NCBI taxonomy): domain Eukaryota; kingdom Metazoa; phylum Arthropoda; class Insecta; order Hymenoptera; family Pteromalidae; genus Nasonia; species Nasonia vitripennis. The sequence goes on along the minus strand of NW_022279593.1, from coordinate 134,983 downwards.
CTAAGTATACTGCACAATATCTAGCATAGTTAGTTCTATCCATGACATGGAATACAGGCTGCAACTTTTCAATTGTTGCTAAGTGCAAAAGCCAATTACCGGTACGATCAGTTCGTACAAGATCATGCATTAAGCTTATCAAAATTAAAACGTTATTCCAGTACTTAAATAAGTCTGATTCACTACACCTTTTTGAAATAAAATTTTGAAAATCTGACAATAGTTCACTACAGCTTTTTCTAAATTCGTTCATAATATACTTACATTCATCAATATTTTTTTCTTCGAAATTCTAATAATATTATTGTTACGAAATCATTATCATATTTTTCAGACTCTATAGTTGCAAAAAATTCTCTAATTTGTAATCGTTTCAGAGCTTCCGCTAAATAATAAAATGCTTTTATACATCTAGCATAATGTGTACCATTAAATATTTGGTCTATTACACTTATACCAAACAATTCATTTTCAACGAAGATGCTTTCGGCACCGGTATTTTTCAAATATTTTCCGATACAAGCTTGTACGACTTTTGTAATATGAAAACTACCCATACATAGAATTATTTTTTCGAATTCTTTGGTTTGAAATAAAATTTGTCTTGCGATTCGATGTACACCTTCGTCACAAGTCACTGGTACTCTCTAAATGTATAAAACTCATTATTGAATTTATTGTTCGTATTATTATTAATTTATTATTTATGCATTTATATTATTATTACCTAATGTATTGATTTAGTATAGAGAATTATGGAAATTAAAATTTTTTGACGGCGACGGGATTTGAACCTGGACCCCCAGCTTGACAGTCGAGTACACTAGCCACTCATCCAAACAGGACTCATGTGTACACAGACTTTCGGATCGAATATATCAACTACTTTACATATTAACTAAAGTTATAATATAATAATAATATATGAACAATAATTAATAAATAAAATCAACAATACTTACATAATGTCACTAAACATCTGATTATTAGATAAGTCAATTTATACCTTTTAAATTTGCATTTTTTTCCGTGTGACATCACTCCAGCATCGAGTGATTCAGAGCAGGAAAATTTTATCACTCGATTACTTTGAGTCATTTTTATGACTCTATAGCTAGAGTGATAGAAAATCACTCTATAAGAGTGATTTGGACCATGTTATAACTCAAACTTGAGTGATCTTACTGATCACTTCTTTTTAGAGTGAAAAAATCACTCTTCGAAATTTAGAGAGTAAATAATCTTGTTCTAATTGCTTCAACACATCGTTAAAATTACATAAACAAGTATAGACCGTTGAATAATCAGTAACAGGAAATGGTTCGATTGGCAAAAATCCAATTTTTAGGCACGACCGCGACACGGAAGTGCCTTATAGTTTCGTGCGCGAAAAATCTGTGAGATGCGATATCTCACGCAATTTTCGATCGATCGGGCTCAAATTTTAGGAGGTCTCCTTTTGCAAAAGCTAAAAAACTATTTTTTTTTATCCCGATCCTCTACGTCGTTTTGAAATGCGAGCACAATTTATTTTTAAGCGTTTTTTTAATAAAAATTTTCCTGTGATGCGATTATCTCGGAAAGACTTTAATCAATCGGGCTAAAAATATGTGTGCGAACTCCCCTCGTAATACTAAGCTGACAGATTTATTTTGGGCTTGATCCTGCACGTATACACAGAATGCGGTCACCTCCAAAAATCGCTAAAAACGGTTTATTAGCTCTAAGTCGAATTTTCTAAACTTTTTCCCATTAATATCAAATCATGAAAATGCTTAGAACTCGAGTTTACAGCCCAAAATCGATTTTTTACAGCTAAAAAACCAATTATTTGCCATAAAATATTACGGATTTACGTTTTACATGAAAATATTAAACGGAAAAGTTGTAAACATTTTCAAAATACAACTTTTTACCGTGGCAAACAAATTTTTTTAAACACTTTTTGACATACATAACCCTAAAAGCTATTTTTTGATACATAAATTCAATAATAACTTCGGCGCAACATGCCCCATCCAACCAATTATTTTCAGCAATTTTCCTATATTATTAAAAGCTGAAAGTTATATTTTGGCCTTTATCTCATACATATATAGAAAATTAAACCACTTTTTAAAGTAAATTATAAAAAATGCATAATTTAGGAAATACGTAATCGCCGAATACAATCCGTGTAACTTGACATCATATAACGACGTACGCTATATTAATTAAATCTTTTAAGCTGAATCAGTACAATTCACTTTCAAAATTCAAGTGTATATACTGAACTGGAATAACCTAAACTCAATAAAGAAAATTGCTTAGATTGAAGAAAAGCTCTAAGTAGCTTACTACATCCCTCTAAACTATGCTAAATACCTAAACAATTAATTTTCTAATATTCTAATTGAAATCCTATAAACGAAATATCATCCTTTTGTTTACTTCCTCGTGAAAACTGCGATACAAAAGTGTTGTATTATTTATCTGAAATTACAATAGAATAAAATTAAAATAAGATATATTTTAAGAATATCTACAAACAAAAATAAATAATTGATACAAATACAAATAAGTTACTAATTTTCCAGTAGTTTTGACGATAGTTTTGATGACCGCCAGAAGAATACGAATCAAAACATTGACAACAATATTGAAAAAAAAAAACAGGATAATACTGTATAAGCACCGACAGGCATTACGAACGCGAAGCGCGAGCGTCGGACGGCGCACAGTGGGAGAAAATTGACAAAATTCGAGCCACGCGTCATTTTTAATCGTAGTCATGATTTTTTTTTAAATTCTTTAAAAAAGCATCAAGTTTAAGCTACAGGTGCGGAAATTCTTGTATCACCTTCCCATAAACCCATGCGACCAATAGAAGCCACCCCTACCAAACCACAAGCAGTCTAAATCATCTATCCCAGGGAACAGCGAGTTAAATCGCTTAATTTTTTCTTAAAATAATAAAGCCACACACCATACGCCAGCTAACCACCTAACCACTCACCCCCCCCCCTACCCCTAGAAACCACCCCTACCAAACCACAAGCAGGTTAACTAACCTAACCCTGGGAACAGCGAGTTAAATCGCTTTATTTTTTCTCAAAATAATTAAGCCACACGCCAGAAGCCAACAAATCACCTAAATACCTACCCCTAACCCGCTTAACCCCTAGAAACCACCCCTACCAAACCACAAGCAGGCTAACTAGCCTAACCCTGGGAACAGCAAGTTAAATCGCTTTATTTTTTCTCAAAATAATTAAGCCACATACCAGAAGCCAACAAACCCATCCACCCTGCCCGCAGCGGGTTTTATAATAAAATGCGACGACACATCGCAGGAAGGCGATCCACCGCGAGCAACAATTCTAAAACGAAAATGCTTAAACCCACTTGCCCCACGTGGAGTGAATTTAATAAAAAATACCTCGGCACATCAGGGCATCAACACTTTATATTAGAGTTTTTTTTTTAATAAATATAATGTCATAACGGAGGGAGGTAAGCAGAAGCAAGAGCTCAAGTTCCGAAATCAAAGTTTGTAAAACCAGCTACCGTACTCGCCAAAATTCTTTATAAAACGTGCAGTGCCTTTTAATGAAATATGGTATTACATCTGAGTAGGAAGGCGAGCGAGAGCGAGAAACGACGCTCAAAAATCAAATTTCTCAAAATCAGTTACCCCACGCGTTGAGATTCTTTACAAGGATTATTTTAATCTTCGAAACCAACTTTCTCAGGCGCAGACAACTTGTCGGGAGAATATTTTTCCAAAACTATGTAGTTACTTCATTGGAAGGTAAGCGAAAATTCTTTATGTTCGGAAAAAAAAACCCATGAACCATACTACCTCACGAGTAGAAATTTTCGAATGTAAAATCAGAAATCGGTAATCGTAACACATCTGCAACTAACATTCGTGAGAGTTAAGCTAGTTCTAGGTTGAACCGAAAATGAATTACTACAATGCTTCACTGTTTGCACTTAGCATTTAATACATACCCTACTGAAAAAATCAGATGACAATCAACTGATTATCAGCTGATTGTCAGTTGATTGTCATCTGATTTTTTTCAGTAGGGTACGGTCATTATCATCGATACTTGAAACGGATTCATGGATGGTTATTAATTTATTCACCAATTTCTGCATGCGAATGCTCCTGGTTTTTCTTTGCGATTGAGCCATGATCTTTAACTGACTCATAATTTCGTCCGCGAGTCCTATGTTGCAATAATGCAAAACTATGTCTGACAGTCATGTATTAACGTGTCACTTAATGAGCTCGCTGCAAAGTTGTTGGTTGCTTTACCTGATAATTTATTCGCTACGGACATGTAAATGTAATCATCAGCATCAGGGCCAAAATTTTAGCAAGCCTGCCTGATCGCCAGACAAAACATGTTTTCTTTTCAACTAATCCTATTTATCTTTGTACGTGTACTAACGTCTGAATTTGATTTTTCTTATATTTAAACCCATGTTTTTCATTACTGCGTTTTATAATCTTTAATGATTTTATTTATTCTCATAATTATTTTTTCATATATTTATTTCTATTCGGATTTTGTCGCGTTTTTGTTTATATTTTGGATCACGTTGTCGTTTATCGTTTCTATTTTATTTAATTGATTATTAAATATACTCGGATATTCTTAACGTCGTATTTCTAACTCGGTCCTTTATCGGTTTTCTATTTGAGTTTTATTTATCTGATCATTCGCTGCATTCTAATGGGAAGGATGTTAGTTGACTAATTATATGATAATTGATCTTATTAATTTCTTAATTGTAAAAATATTAAAATGCGAAAGAAGTGAGCATTTTACACGATAGACGTCACGAATTAGAGTAACACCTCTTGCTATGATTATTTTTAAGGGACTGATTATTTTCTACAAAAGAGATATTAGCCTATTGCGAGCAGGAACTAAAGGACGGGAGATTTACACTCTGAAGACAATAAAATTAATAATATTTCTAAATAGCCATTCTTTAAGATCGCGGAAGTATTTAAACACTAAAACGTTCGACTCTCTTACAAAATTTTGAATTGATTTTCGTGTTTCCTCATAAATATAATAACCAACAAATAGTACGCCCGTTGACAGTCATCATACGGCTTAATGCGTAACTATATTATCATATTATATTCATCAATTACATTATCATTTACGTACCTGCATATCATTACCTCGACCCGTTGTACCCAGATCATCAATACCAGCAATCTCAGATGCAAAACGAATACATCTAGTGCAATGTATACATCTTGTCATAACAGTTTTAATAAGAGGACCAATATCTTTATCTTCAACAGCTCTTTTCCCACTGAAATTTATATCTATAAATCTACTACGGTCATTTCCAAAAGCCATACTTTGGTCTTGTAAATCACATTCACCCCCTTGATCACATATTGGACAATCTAGAGGATGATTAACTAATAGAAATTCCATTACCCCTTCTCTGGCTTTGCGTGTTAAATCTGAATTTGTTTTTACCCTCCATCCTTTCATAACTGGCATGGCACAAGCTGCAACAGGCTGAATATTTTTATGAAAATTGTATAGTTTCGATAAAGCATGACTAAAAATATCCTGAGCGTTACCTTAATTTGCTTTTCGATTTCTACTAGACACATTCTACAATTTCCAGCAACTGCTAATCGTTCATGATAACAGAAACGTGGAATTTCAATTCCAATAATAGCTGCTGCCTAAAAAAAGATAATATTTATTATCAGTTTCCTGTACAAAAAAGAATATATGTATATATTATTTTTATTAAAATTAAATATATAAAGTTTATGAAAGTTTGTTTTAAAAATTTGAAACAGTTTATTTACTTCGCAACCCTAAAACTATTTATTTAATGTCAAATTCAATAAGTATTTTAATATACATTTTTAATACAAATTAAATACGAAATTTCGATGACTGCGTGGATAGCACACAAAGAGTATATACGTGCACGCCAGTAGCTTTTCTATTTTGCTAAGATATCTTCGATTTTCAAATAAGTATATTATGCACCTATGGTACAAAGAGACACGTGCATGTAGAAATACATAGCCTACCGTTGTTTCCGAGTGCGGTACACGACTTTTCGAAATAGCCTCCGTAAAGTTCGTACCGATCGCTACCGAGAAGTGCAAAGAGTATTTTTAATACAACCCAGTATAATTTGAAGAAAGATTGTTTTATACCTTAGGTGCATAATATACTTATATACACGAGATAAATATCGACCACGTCATGGTATTTTCTTGAACTTTAATGGCGATATTGTACTACTCTTTAGTTTTTGAGCTTGCTGAACGCAAATTTAAGAACAGAATTGCAAGAAAATTAAATAATTTATTTAACGAATTGTGAAATTTTTAATTTTAAAATTTTAATAGCGGAATCATACTACTCTTTAGTTTTTAGGAATGCTGAATACTAGATAAACATAACAATTGCAAAATAAATTAATTAAATAATTGTATTCAAACAAATTATTGTAAAATTGAACTATACTTTAATTTTGACTGCGAAATCGTATCTTCGATACGATTTCGCACGAAAGAAGACTTAGAATTCACAGGGTTGCTAAACACGAATTTAATACTAAAATTTCAAATAAAAATTAGAAAGATTACTTTATAAAATGCTTTATAAAAAAATTATTGTAAAATTGACACTTGTCAAAGTGAAACGTCAGAATTTTATTAAAATTCCGACTTGTGAAATGCGCACATTTTAGCTTTCAAGGCAATGCGAGAGACAATAAATATAACTAACCCAAGGACTGCAAATTTTAGTGATAAACTAGCATCCCCCGTAATGTAAATGCTACGCATTTGCATAATAGGCACGACTACGCGTATATACTGAATTTTTTTTCTTAAAAGGCATATTATTACTTTAAGACAGAAGATTTTTATTAATTAGCGTAGCGTAGAGTATTAGTACCGCGTTTTTGTGCCTAAAAAATCGTTTCTAGAGTTGTTGTTTCTGAAGATATGTTTTTAAATAATGTTTGTTACGGTAAAAAGTTGTATATTGAAAATATCTATAACTTTTACATTTAACATTTTTAATGAAAAACGTAAAACCGCAAAGTTTTCTGGTAAATAATTGATTTTTTGCTGTAAAAAAAGGATTTTGGGCTCTTAACTCGAATTGTAAGTATTTTCATGATTTTATCAATAGAAAAAAAGTTATATTTTTCAAAGATGTACAACTTTTCCGTTTAACTTTTTTTTGTAGAATGCTTGGATTTAAAGTTACAGCCCAAAAACCGTTTTTAGCGATTTTTGAAGGTGGCCGCATTTTGTATATATGTTAGGAATCAGGCCCAAAATAGGACCGTCAGCATACTATTATGAGACGAGTTCCCAAAAAAATTTTGCGCCCGATTAACTAAAGTCTCTCAGAGATAATCGCATCACAACAAAATTTTTATTGAAAAACACGTAAAAATTGAACAAATTGTGCCCGCATTTTAAAACGACGTAGAAGATCGGGATAAAAAAATAGTTTTTCAGTTTATGCGAGAGGAGACTTCTCCTAAAATTTCAGCCCGATCGATCGAAAATTGCGTGAGATATCGCATCTCACGGATTTTTCGCGCACGAAACTATAAGGCACTTCCGTGTCGCGGTCGTGCCTAAAAAATTATCTTGAATGCCACTAAGTTACGCTTAATAATAAGTTTGATTTAAAATCAGAATGCTGAGACGCAAAAGTAACTTAGAAATTACTTTCCTTCTGAAAAACGTGTCGGTAATTAAATCATGCACTAAAACCCCCAAAACTCAAGTAAAAAGTATTCATTTTAGCAATGATACATCGGTACAAAGGAGTCAGAGTAGTAAAAGTGTTAGATATCCAAAACTCTAAAATCCGCAGAGCATACGTGCCTTAAATTTTAAAACTAAAGCCTCTAAACTCATCGACCCCACAAACCGCGCGGATAAAAAAGGTTTTATTTTCACGATACCTTCGCAAAGCATAAAGTAATCTAAATGCGAAATTCTTAAATCCATCTACCACACGCGCCCTTAATTCTCATAAAAAATTCAAAACTACCACATTTAAGCCCACCTACTCCTCGTGATTTGAGCGTAAATAATAAGCGAATGACTATGACTCGAATACGCTAGAAATATTCATCAAGTATTCTTTTAAAACATTCAGAACTCTTCAGTACTCCTCGGAACTCCTTGCAGTTTCACACGCCATCGAGAATTCTTGGAGTACGTGCGGAGTATTATGAAGTGCTGAAAAATAATCAGAGAGTTCCTGGAAAGTACTTAAAAAAACATACGTAAATATATAACCGCTTCATATTGAATACTGTATTATACAGTAAAATTTATTATTCATATATTACCCTGGTGAAAATATTGACGTGATTTTGTGATGTACTAAAATTACGTATTTCGTTATGTAATTTTGATATGTGATTTGTGACGTCAGTTTGTTATGTATTGATTTCGAACGTTTCATCGTGTAATTTTATGATTTATCAAAAAATTTGAAATACTTTAGCTTCATTAAATTTTTTTATTTTATTTTTGTATGATGTTTAATTACATAAATATTTAGTTCGAAAGGAGTGCCAGATTGAGTGCGAGAGTGAAAGGTATGAATTTCATCATGTAGGTTAAAACCATACTGTGGCTAGGTGTAAACACCAGCTGGCGAATGTAGCATCCGATGATAAGGTCTAGGTAGTGCGCTACGTAGTTTTTCGTGTCTAAGTGTAAATACTCGTCGCTTTTTATTCGTAAACTAAGTGTATTCGGTGTAAGAATTAATGATACAGATTTACGAAACGATTTTTCCCAGTTCCAATATATAAGAAAAGTTTTGGTGTTAGAGGTTATATCGAGTCTGCTATAGGAAGTGTCGTGGGCCCCCTGACTAAAAAGGAAGAAAGCAAGTAGGTCGTATTACTGCAGCTGAAAGAAGAGAGACGGTGACTTCCGAAATTCGTACATCTGCTTGTGGCAAATTTATGCCGCCAATGATCTTCTATTATTGTTAGATGGGCACACTACGTATATCAAGAATCTTGAGATGATTGATGTGGCGATTAAAAACAATGTAGTGATCCTGTGTTTTCCTCCTCACTGTCGACATAGATCACAAGCCTTTGGATGTTAGTTTTATGAAGTCATTAAATCACTACTATAGCAAAAAAGTAGCTATTGCTTCCTCCTAGAGGAAGCTTTGTAATAGTAAAATTTGCAGTTTCGCTAAAACTTCATGGAAACGTACTTGGAGGTGTTTGGAGTTTGAATCATACGTTTTTAGAAAATGTCCGTGCAGATGGCCTTATGTGTGTGTGTATGTATGAATACCATCAGAATTCTGGAAGTACGCTACCGATCGTAATAAAATTTGACATATATATTTTCTGATTCTGACAATTTTATGGCCATTTTTCGATTTTTGAAAAAATATATTTGCTTTCTTTTAATGATCTTTTTTTCAGCTTATAAAAACGATTAATTTAAACGGTATTAAGATTTAAATTCTTTGTCTCTCACCCTGTACACCTTGTATAACTAAAAATTACTATTTTTGTTAAACCTTATAACTCGCTAACTAAAGTTCAAAATGTTCTTACAAAATTTATGATTTTATTAGGTTATGAGGAACACACACACGCACGCACACACACACACACACACATATATATATATATATATATATATATATATATATATAAATATATTGTAACTGGGGTTTTCGTGCTACCCCAGTTATGGTGCCATCCCTCGCCCAGGGCTTGGAAAATGACCCGGAGGCGCCGGGCGCTCCTCGTGTACGCCAGAGTCTCGCGACTCTTTGTTTCCCGGCGCGAGGGTTTTTTGCACGTGGTTTGCTTGGCTAGCTGCAGCCCCGAAAACGGTAAGGAGAGAGGGCGGTTCGGAATAATAGAGACACGTGGTTTATCAGACGGAACTGTATATTCTTAATAAATTCTTACAACTTATAATTGACTCGTACAAATTACTGAGATAACCCGTGAACAAAGGCAACTCCGACAACCAAATACCCGTACATGAAAGATATCCCGTGTGACTCGCGCGCGTCTCAAGGCTCGAGAAGCAACCAGATCACACACACTAGTTCGCACTTTTCGTCACTCACTCACTCACACAATTACGTCGCACGCGAATTCCGCAAACGCCTAACGACTTATCCTAGAATTGCCCGACCACCTTACGCCTCGTGCGTCAAAGTGTCGGCGCCAAGTATTAACCTACGTTTTCGCAAAATAACTCTACACTTCTATCATAAAAATCCTTAATTCTACATATATATACACACACACACACACACACACACACACACACACACACATATATATATATATATATATATATATATATATATATATATATATATATATATATATATATATATATATATATATATATATATATATATATATATATATATATATATATATATATATCGTATGGGCGAGCTGCCATCACGCTGGTCCTGCTGCATCAGACGCTCACGTAGGTAGACCCCTCAAAGGGCTGCGCCACCTGCATCGGCTGTCTTACGGTGCGCGGGGCCGACTAGAAAGCCCTGTCGAGGTGAAAGGACGCTGCTTCTGCGCCAACGTTGCTCGTCGTCTCCTCGCATCTCTCACTCACGAGTCGGCGACGTGTGTTGTCCCTTTCGTCCGTCGCAGCCACTGCTCCTCTCTCGTCGTTCGCTCGAAAAATAAACGACACACTTAGACACGTTCACTCTCTCATTCACACAAGTAGCCTTGAGACACTCTACCCCGACCGCGTCAACTCAACAATTGATTGTAGCTGTGATACACAAGAAGATGTTTCTATAAATGAATCTACGAAAGAAACTATTGATTGTAGCTGTAATACTCAAGTAGATGTATTCTCAAATAAAAAATTCATCTCAATAGACAAGTACGAAAAAGAAAAAACAAGTGGAAAAACAGCTGTGGTTACCTCAGATGAGTCTAAGACAGAGTTGATGGCTCAAAAAACTGAACCAAAGGAACCAAAAAGAACAATAAAATAAAAATATTATCTGATATTTTAAACCAGAATATCATTTGTGTTATACAAAATTCAAGAAGACAAAAGGCTACTGTGAAAACAAAGATAAATGCAGTACTGCTTAATTCTTTAAATTACAAAGTAATACAAGATATTCTCGTTCCGGAAAATAACATTTTTCATTCACACTATTATTCCACTGGAAATTGCGACGCGTGCGGAATTTTTTTTTAAATTTTCGCTAAGTATATTTAAATGTTAGATCACATAGTGACTGTGAAGCATGGAGTATTTCGAGCGCGTAGTATAGGTAAGTTTAAAAGCGCTCGTTTTAAACGCCACCTTCAATTTCACTCGCCACTCTTCGATATACGGTATATTTTTTAAAAAGAAATAGTTTCCCTCAGAGAACTCTCAAAGTGTCGGGTATTCTATATCAGTTATTTTTAAAATACTATCATTGTTGTCGTTCGCCTCCCATTGATATGCCTGCGTATTTCATTAAATAATAAATTTTTGCCTTAAACATTTGCGGCGAGTGGAGTAGGCAGGTGCGGAAACTTTTGTTTTAAGCGACGGCTTGCTCTCGCCTGGCTCTCTCCAATGTTCTTTCTATTTAAAAAAGTATATTTTTTGTATAGAACTTGTGGCTCGAGGTGTAGGTGGGTTTTGAATCAAGATAACGTTTGAAACGGACACGACTTTTCTTGGTCTTGTGCGCGTATAAGATTTAAGTTTTTTGAGAAGAGCAATGATCATTTACTGATCTGCGTCTGGATTCTAACAGCAGATCACAAATAGATATTTGATTCTATATGGCTAGCTCATACGGGTCCTTATATTGGCCACGGAGAGAGCGGGTATCAAGCCGCCGGAAAAACACTCACATTCATACCTACACACATACATTCACACCTATATACATTTGTCATTCATTTCTCCTTCTCTAATTATAATCGCGCCGCTGCGCTCGCAGCTCGCTATGTATAGGTATACATGCGTGTTGCGCGCTCTCCCCGCTTTCTTGCTGCTTCCTGCTATTGCCGCTGGCTAGCTCATGGCGCTGCTGTTCTGCTGCTGTGAGCTCAGCTGTCAGCTGTGGCGCGTAGCGTTCACATAGAAAGTGAGGGAGCGCAAGATGCTCTTATACAATCTAAAATATTATTCCATAAAATTTAGTATTTATTATTTTTTATAATTTTATGCGGAACTTGTACGGAGTGTTACACGTTCTCGACTTCGCATGTCATCCTCCGATCTGCTGGAGTATTCACTAAATAAGTATTATCCTGTTACGTCGTACGACGTATGCTTACTATTAATAATATTTCTTTATGATTTGAACAATTCGATATGGCCTAAATTAAATAAAAACTGCTGAATCTCAATCTTCCAATGCGTCAGTGTCGCTTATGAGTTGAGTTCGCAAAATGCAAAATAATCACTTTTGTAATACGATTTCGATTTACCTTGCGAATCAGCGAAATGATAAATCAGCAATTTGTGACGTTGTAAGCGAGCGCTACTTTTTATGTATACATTTTCCGTAATTTTAAGTTTGTAAATATTGCAAAAATTACACTACGAATGAAGGTTTTAAAAAGCCTTATACGCACTCAAACGAGCAGTATTTCGTCGTCAGTCACGAGCTCCGTATCGCGCCGGTCCGACAATCGGTGACAATTATTTTAAAACTTAAAGCCGCCTAGCCGCAATTATATATTTCTTACAAAGGCTAAATATACAGATTTTATAAACTACAAGTCTTAGTTCTTTTAAATTAAGTGAGAATATTATTTTACATTGAAACCAGATTTATTATTTACTTCCACTTCTAAAAATTATATAAATAAACGATCGGTTTAGCGTAACAGAGATCTTGTGAGTTATATTCATTTACGAGAAAATCCAAACTACCCAGTACGAGTCTACAGCTGCAATCTACTCAACTAGTACACGGTTCAACGTAAAGGTAAGTTTCTCATTTATTTTACTAACAGTGAGAGTGTTAGGCGCGAATTAACAATTTCTTACAGTCTCGCCACTACACATATCATTACGTTCCTATCTATTCAATTTAGGATAGTCAGGACGTAACACTCCCATGAAAATTAGCGGCGCGTGGGGTAGGTGAGCTTAAGAGCTTTTATTTAGAGGCTACACTGAGAGACTTTCGGTGCAGCTGATTTACCGTAACAGCGGCGACGGAAGCGCCGTACGTTTGGCGTAGCCCGTGTCCCGAAAATGAACTAATCCTACTCATATTGCACGCGCTCTCTCTACTCCGACGGATCGGAGTAGTGGCTACTCCGATTGTCGGAGCGAATTCGGGGCGCTACGTCTCACGCTTTAGCGCGCGTTAGTCGCTATGAAGTTCTCCAGCTTTTCCCAAAAAGTCCTCCATTTTTCTATGTAGTAATATGCATTAAACAGCGCAACAACAATAAAAAAACACAGTATGAAATCCAATTGTGAACGTGCTCGGAAAGCCAGCGGCGTCAGGCAAATTGGCGCGGAGTAGAGAATAACGGTCGTTCCGATTCTACAGACAGCTGTTATACCGACGGGGTGGCGCTGCTGGAATACCGACTCGGCGCACGGGCTGCACTGATCGGAGTAGCTGTTACTCCGATTGCAAGAGTAGCGCCTACTACCACGTTTTGAGGCACTACAAGACTTTAAGGAGTAGCAGCTACACCGAAAGTCTCTCAGTGTACCCTTGCTCTTGCTTGCCACCCTTCATATCCCGGCGTATTTATTAAATAACTATTCTTACATAAACAATTGCGGGACCCGGGGTAGGTAGGTTTAAGGGCTCTAGTTTTAGATCGGTGAAAGTGGGGTAGTTTGGTTTACGCATTTATTCCTCGCTCAGCTCGCCTTCCTTTGATCTACCGACGTGTTTTTAAAATAAATTATTACACTCGGAGGGCGTGGGGTAATTGGGTTTATGCACATTGGTTTTAGATTTAATCCACGCTTTGCTTGCTTTTCTTCGATGCGCCAAAGTGTAGCTTAAATAAATTATTTTCCTTGGGGAACATGGAGTAAGTGGGTTTGAGGGTCTGAGGTTTTGGTTTATTTCTCGCTTTCCTCGCCTTCCTTCGATGTGCTGACGTGTTTTTAAAATAAATCATTGTACTAGGGGAGCGTGAAGTATGCGACGAGGCGACTCGTCGTGCGCCGTGTCCTTCGGCGTGCTCTGTGTCGTGTGCGCGAATTGTTGCTAACTTGTGTGTTTCTCTGTTTTTCGGTGCGAGTGTTGTTGGTGAGGAGTCTAGGAAGCCGGAGGACAAGGAGCGACGACAAGGATTGATGGAAGCAGCGAGTTCGAGGAGAAGAAGAAGAAAAAGAGTGTGAGAGTGTTCGTGTAATCCTTGTAACTCCGGCTGCGTCCGGAGAATTCGCGGAAAATTGTAGCGTGTGTGAGCGGGCACGCGCGTTGAGCATCGCAGGGGAGCAGGTTGCTGGGCGCGAGCCGTCGGAGGAAGGGGCCGTATCGACGGCCACTAGCCCGATATCAGGCTAGTCGGGGCGCGAGTTGAGCGCGGTCGTGGGTATCCGATTCCGCGCGCTGATTGGCCGGGCCGGAGCAAAGAGAGAGCGCGCATCGCCACGGTGGTCGGTGCGGCGCGCCACTTCTCTGTAGGAAATTTAGGAATCACTTCATGAAATTCTATGACCGCGAGGATTTAATGGACGATTTGCAACGTCGGACGCAAGCGGAGGGGGAGAAAATGACGAGTTATTTAGCTAGTTTTAAGTATATAATTTCGCAATTTCGCCATCCGCCGTGGAAGCGTGATCAGATCGAGCTGGCATACCGTAAACTACATCCCAAATACCGTGAAGCGATCGGGGATAAAATAATCGAGACGCTAGATGATATCGAGAGATATGGCCGGATTTATGAGAGAAAGAAGGACTTGGACTTGCGATACTTTCCGCCGCCGGCAGCGGAGAAAATGAGAGTGCCTGGCGCGGCATACACGGGCCCGAGAAAGCCTAAGGTAGCCGCAGTCCAGGAGGACGAAGAGGGAGTTGCTGGGGTTGAGAGTGTGGCCGGAGGAAAGAACGGTGGCAAGGGAAAGAGAAAAAATAAGGCTGGGAATAAGGGAGGCGTGCAGGCGTCGCCGCCTGAGATATCAGCTGAATCTAAAGGCGCGCCGGCGCCGTCGCCTCTCTCGTATACCGCTGCAGTTCAGAACTCGGCGAAAGACGGAGTATCGCACGCTAATCAAGCTCACCCGCAGCATGCCGGAAATCAGCCGCAGAACAGCAATAACGCGCCGAATAAGGGCTCTAATGCGAAGGTGAAGGCGGTAGCTAGCGGATGTATGGTTGGCGCAGGCGGAGAGGTCAAGAAAGAGTATTTCTTGAACGCGAGCGGCGCGAACAAGCCGAACGTGGTGGGCGGATTTTGGAGTGCACGAAACAGCGTATTTGCGGGGGCTTGTTACACCTGACAAGTAGGTCACCGCGCGTCGGAGTGCCCAGAAGTAGTCTGCTTTGCGTGCCGGATGAAGGGACACGTCAGTCGACAATTTCCGAATAAGCAAGCGCCGGGGATGTTTGTAGGAAATAAATTTTGTCCGCGAGACCAATGCCAGGGGTGTAACCGGCCCGGGGTTACGGTTAAGACATGCCCCACGTGCGCTCCTTTATTCGGAAATCTCGAAAACGCGAAGAGCGGGGCACAGAGATAAATCCTGTGTCCCGCAATTCGATCGCGTTTACATGCGAGCGAGAGTAGTGTAGCCGTGGGAGAGCATAGTGTAGTCACGAGTGAAAGTGATGTAGAGTCGAGAGAGTTGGATTATGTCGCAAAAATACACCCGCGACAGGTCTGCTGGGGAGTGCCAAGAACGATAAAGATGCACCTTGACGAGAAAGCTGTATGTCAGGCTCCTGCAAAAAGAACGTTGCCGGAAGTGTACGAGAAGTTGAGCTTGAACAGAGCTCGAAGCAGCGCGGGTTGGGACAGTTAAAAGGGAGTGAAGCGTTTGGCCGTTCGGTGCCGTGGGTGAACGGCTTGCCCGCGTGGAGCGAAGATGAGTTTTCGCGCCGTACTTTAGAGGCCGTACAATCTCGCGCCGCGAAAAGAAAATAGGAGACCTTTGAGAAGAATTTGAAAGGTTCCACAGACGGTGACGAAGTGGCCGGATACGCAAAGCTGGGACAAATTGCGCGAGTTATCGAGTTAATCGAGGAAAGAGAGGTTCCTGCAGAGCTTGCGTGAGCGAAGCAGGGCCTAGCTGGGAGAAATGAGAGTGTAGAGGCGATTCCAGTTGAGAATAAAACGGAGTTAGCCAAATCAGCTTATGGGCCGTTTTCCGAGCTCCTTGAGAAATAGCAGATACTTGCCGGAGAACTTGAGAGGCAGGTAGACGAAAGCGAAGTAGTAGTAGCGGGGTTGACAGCTGACAACCGAAATTACGTGTTTGTCAGTCTCGGCGGCAAAAGAATTCTAGCGTTACTTGATCCAGGAGCGACGCTCTCAATGGTCTCTCCGAAAGTAGCGGAGTACTATCGAGGTCGTCTGCTGTCGATTAATATGCGGGTTCGAACTGCTTCCGGGAAATTAGGCAGATTGCAAAGGGTGTTGGGTGTAAAGGTAGATGGCGATAAGAATGTGAGGGAAATTGATTTCAAGGTAGTGCCGGAGTTAGATCATGACGTGATATTAGGGATGGATTTCTGCGAAAAATACGACGTGGACACGAGGCACGGCCGGAAGCTGTGGAGAGTCTGCGAAGGGACGTGGCACGCATTCGCGTCAGCGACTAAAAATAAGGAGACGTTAGTTTTTGCAGAGTATGCGGGTATTTTAGCCGTCGAACCTGATCAGCGCGAGGAGATTCAGAGAGTCGTTGAGAGGGCTTTAGCTTATCAGCCGGAAGGCGCGGGTCTGACGTGGATGGCGGAGCATCATATCGTCGTCACTGATTCGCGGCCGATTCGGCATCGCTGGAGACGGCACTCGCCGAAAACTATGCAATTAATGGTCGAGGAAGTGGAGAGATTATTTTTCGAGGGGTTTATAGAGAGATGTGCGGGCGATTGCACTAACGCGTCGGTCATGGTTCGGAAGGCCGACGGTACGTTCCGGTTTTGCATAGATTTTCGCGATCTAAAAAAAATTACGCGAAGAGATGCGTATCCATGAAGCATGGATTCGATATTAGACCGTCTACGAAGGGCGCGTTACTTATCGAAAATTGATTTACGTCAGGCGTATTATCAGATTCCGCTCGCCAAGGAAAGCCGGAAGTATACGGCGTTCGCGTTGCCAGGCTCGGGGCTGTGGCAATTCACGCGTATGCCGTTTGGTCTGGTCAACGCGCCGATGACGCTGCAGCGATTGCTCGACGCGCTATTTGGGCCGGAATACGAGCCGCACGTGTTCAGTTTTTTCGACGACTTAGTGATCGCTACCGAGACGTTTGAGGAGCATGTAGAGTGGACCGAGAGGATATTTAGTAAGTTGAAGGAGGCGGGGTTAGTTGTTAACAAAAAGAATTGCCAGTTATTCTGCGAGAAAATCCAGTACCTCGGATTCGTGCTCGATCGGGATGGACTAAAGCCGGATCCGGAGAAGGTAGCACCGGTGCTGGATTATCCTACGCTGAAAAACGTGAAACAGTTGTGTAGATTTTTTGGGATGGTGGGGTGGTATTCGCGTTTTATCAGCTGGGATTCAGAGTTAAACATTCCGCTAGTAAAGCTGTTGAGAAAGTGGCAAGCGTGGCAGTGGGGTGAGGAGAAGCAGGAGTCTTTCGACGCGTTCAAAAAAGCATTGAGTCGAGTGCTCATGCCGGCAGAGAGAAATTACACTGTAACCGAGAAAGAAGCGTTAGCCGTGGTTTGTGCGATTAAAAAGCTTCGTCCGTATTTAGAGGTCTCTAAATTTCGCGTGATTACGGATCATTCCGCTCTAAAATGGCTGCATAATTTACGCAATCCGACGGGTAGGTTAGTGCGTTAGGCTTTAGTTGCAGCAATGGGACTTTGAAATCAAATATCGTAAGGGTGCGTTGAACCACTTGCCGGATGCGCTGTCGAGAGCGTTTGAGCCAGAAGAAGAGGTAGCGGGTTTTGGGGAGATTAAAGACTCGGAATATCTTAGGCTGCTTGTAGAGGTAGAAAAATTTCCGCTTAAATATGCGAATTGGCGTGTCGAAGACGGAAAACTTTATAGGTTTTGGAATGAGCCGATGCTCAACCCGATAATTGATCGGGACGAGGGTTGACGATTAGTAGTGCCGGTAGAGCAGCGTGAGCGCGTTCTTATGGATGCTCACTGCACACCATCGACGGGACATTTGGGCGTGGAGAAGACGTACGATCGGGTGGCGCGCGAATATTATTGGAAGGGAGTGTATCACGACGTGTATAACTTTGTGAACGAGTGTGAGACGTGCCGGAGGTACAAAGTGTCGCAAAAGGGAAAACCGGGCCTGCTCGGCAAGAGAATAGTCGAGAGGCCTTGGGTAGTGGTTGCCGCAGACTTGATGGAGTTTCCACCGAGCAAATTGCGAAATAAATACTTGGTTGTATTCCAAGATTTATTCACAAGGTGGGTGGAAGTTAAGCTGATCCGTAAAGCGGACGGAAAGTCAGTGGCTCGTGCGTTTGAAAAGCTGGTGTTGTTTAGATGGGAGATACCGAAGTATTTTCTGTCGGACAATGGGAAAGAGTTCGACAACCAGTATTTAGCCGGAGTGTTGAAGGAATATGGAGTGAAGCATGTCACGACACCGACGTATCATCCTCAAGCGAACCCCGTAGAACGGAGCAATCGCACTTTGAAGACGATGATAGCGAGTTTCGTGAAAGAAGACCACCGGAATTGGGATGTGCACGTGCACGAGTTTCGTCATGCGGTGAACACAGCCATACAGTCGTCTCTCAAGGTCTCGCCGGCGTGTTTGGACTACGGGAGACACCCGCGACCGGTGGTAAGCTTGCGCAGAGAAGTGGAGGAGAAAACGGGCGTTAAGATGATAAATCCGGAAGATTGGACGAATCGGATAAAGCGTCTTGATGCGCTGCGCAGTCGGAGGGTAGCGAAGGCCGATATTACAGAATTGCGGCGACATATACCGAGCAGAGAAGCTCGGAAGGCAGCGAACCTCGCCTGATTTTCTTTATAGTTTTCAGGGGAACGAGATGCCGTGGAAGATGCCGCGACTCTGTGGCCACAGCAGCCCCGACGAGAAGGAGGAGAGAGTTCTGCTGGAGAAGCCACGAGAGAGCGAGCAGCAGCAGCCAGGACGAGCCGGAGCGGAGGTCTCCACAATTCCGCAGAGATCAGCCGAGGAGAGCGTTGTCAAGATGCAACCCGGAACTGCTCTTCCTACACCGGAAGCTCGAGAAACGGGCCGGAAGACCAGTGTAATCGAGCTGGAGCCACCGCCGGCAGCCACCATCCTGGTAGCTCTGAACCAGGAGAGCGAGATGGAGTGCGAAGAACTTGGTGAGGGGGAGGCCTCTGTATCGGCTGATACAGTGGCAGGAACTATTAAGCCAGCCGCTGCGGAGGTCGTAGCGTCAGTCGTGGCAGTGACATCGGAAGAGACGGCAAAAGGAAATCCTTCCTGGGCCGATGATGTGGAAGACGAGCCCAGTCAGGAAGAGCCCCCAGCCATCCAGGAGGTCACTGAGAGCGCGCGCCAGGTGGAGGAGGCGCAGCACGGGGAGACACGACCACAAATTAAAATTCCGCTCCTGCCTAAGATCGTTTCGGCCGTGACGTTCAACCCGAACTTCATGTTGCCGGACGATCCGGAGCGGTATGCGTGGTTGCAACCCTCTGATGCATCTGTTTTATTTCAGAGGAGCCTGGCCGAGCGGCAGGGAGCTATTCCGCAAAGCTGGGGCCCTCTTCGCCATCCCCGAACGATTCTGCCGCTGCAGAAGCCGACCTGGAGATCCGCAGTGAAAGAAACGACGCCGGAGCGCATGGAGACAGAGAAAGAGCCGGAAGATCGAAGCAAGGTGGAATTAGAGAGCGAGAAAGCGAAGAAAGAATTAGAGAAGTACATCCAGGTCGGTACTAGCAACTCGACGAGCAACGGCTCGACGCCAAGGCTGCGCTCTCCTGTCAAACCAATGCTGGTTATGACGCCCACGGCGCAGAGTAGTGGTGCGCCAATTCCCAGGATGATCCTGATTGACGCTGGGCAAACTGGTCTAGTCAGCTGGGATGAAGATTGGGAAAATGAGAGCCAGCAGCCACCGGCGAGAGTAGCCGCTCAAGTGCCAGCGAGAGTAGAGGCAGATGAGCCGGAACCACCTCGTAGGAAGAGTCGCAAGAGGAAGAAGACTTATAATCCACGTCGCCAGCCGACTGTGGATGACTACTTCCCGCTGCACTTGGAGTCGCGTGAAGCTTCGCCGGAGCCCGGAGCCCCTGTTAGACCAGGCCCGAGTCGAGAGGAAGGCGCATTCGCAGGCGCGCTACAGAGGTTAGCGAGGGGAACGAGTAGGCCATCTTCACCATCTGCTGGAAGGTTCCGCTGCCCAGGAGAAACAGCTTGGCGCAAGTATAACTTCCCCTTGAACCAGTTGCCACCGTGAAGAGGAGGAGTCTTGTTTCGGGATGGTCAGCCGGTGCCAGTTGTACCAGCCATCGATCCTCCGCCTTACTGCTGTTTTAACTGCTGCACAGGGGCCGATAAGTACTTTTCTCACATTTATGACCGAAGGACGATGGCAGACGGAATAATCAGGGGTTACTCCGGTCTAGTGAGGGGGATTGCGACGAGGCGACTCATCGTGCGCCGTGTCCTTCGACGTGCTCTGTGTCGTGTGCGCGAATTGTTGCTCGTGTGTGTTTCTTTGTTTTTCGGTGCGAGTGTTGTTGGTGAGGAGTGTAGGAAGCCGGAGGACATGGAGCGACGACAAGGATTCATGGAAGCAGCGAGTTCGGGGAGAAAAAGAAGAAACAATGTGTGAGAGTGTTCGCGGAATCCTTGTCACTCCGGCTGCGTCCGGAGAATTCGCGGAAAATTGTAGCGTGTGTGAGCGGGTACGCGCGTTGCTGGGCACGAGCCGAGCGTGAGCGGGGAGGCGAGCCGTCGGAGAAATGGGCCGTATCGACGGCCACTAGCCCGATATCTAGGCTAGTCGAGGCGCGAGTTGAACACGGTCGTGGGGACTGTATGATTCGCGCGCGCTGATTGGCCGGGCCGGGCCGGAGTGGAGAAAGCGCGCATCGCCGCGGTAGCCGGCGCGACCCGCCACTTCTTGTTTGACCGTTGCCCGAGACGCACTTATCGGTGTAACAGTCGTACGAGCTTTTCTATACATCGCGAATTCGAGGTGTGAAATCGAGAGTGTTTGGGAGAGCGCGTTCGCGTGTGCGATACGAGGAGTTGAGCGAGAGTGAGGGTGTGTGGGAGTGTGAAGGAGAGCGAAGAGACCAGAGGAAGAAGACGACCATCCCGCATCCATTTCAGGCCACGGCGACGAGGACGGTAAGGAGATCGACCCATCGACGCAGGGCTAGTCCTGAACCGGGAGGTGCAGAAGAAGAAGACGAGGCGAGGAAGAAGACGGGACGAGCAGCGCCAAGACAGAGCCGGAAGACAACGTCTTTTGTTCGACCTGTAAGTTAAACTTAGTCAGGCTGAGCCCGGATTCTGTTCAGCGGGCCCCGACGGTGTAAATGCGTGAGTTGAGTGAGAATGAGAGAGAGAGAGAGAGAGATAGAGAGGGAGAGAGAAAGAGATAGATAGAGAGATAGAGAGAGAGAGAGAGAGAGAGAGAGAGAGAGAGAGAGAGAGAGAGTGAGGGAGAGAGAAAGAGATAGAGAGAGAGAGGGAGAGAGAAAGAGATAGAGAGAGGGTGTGATCGGCATTATCGAAAGAGGTATTTTGCGAGAGTTCTAGCATCGGGAAAACGCGGCCGGATTGCCGTTCGGACAAAGAGCGTTGGGCCGAGGAAAGGGAGAGTAGCCGTGAAGTCGGAAAGGTGCCGCGGACGGAGCGGAGGTCTGCCTTATCGGCGGGCCGACGAGCAGGCCGCGAGAGCAATTCGTGCGAGAGAGAGAGAGAGAGAGAGAGAGAATGTGAGTAAGCGCTAGAGCGTGCACGACGCGAGCGCAAGCGAGCAGCGTCGACGAAGAGATGCGCGGAGGCAGTGTGCGACGTTGCAAACGTCGCAGCCGCGTCGATACGAGAAATCTCGTTCGATGCGGCCTAGCTCTGAGTGCGCGGAAGAAACAAGCGAGTTGGATTGTTGTTGTCGGTGCCAGCCTGACTTCGAGTTCGAGGAACGGGCCGGCTAACCGTCCACGTTAGCGCGAGAGTGAGCATCGTTGGCGCGAGAGTGAGCCTCGACGGCGCGCGCGCTGATTGGTCCTCCGCATGTCGCGAGCCAATCAGCGGGCGCCGATGTGCGACTCGCTATCCGCGCGGACTGCCAGCCAATCAGGCGCGAGGAAGATGCGCGGGCCCAACGAGCGCGAGTGGAGAGTGAGCGCGAGAACGAGCGGGAACTCGGGGAGTTCTCTTACGACTGTCGACGGAGTACGACGAAGTGCGAGAGAGATACGTGGCCTCCTCTGTTACGAGGAGAATTGGGAGAGTCTCCCGAGGTTGTGCGAGAGTGTGAGAGAGTCATAGGTGCAGCGCGTTGGCACGAGCAAGTGCCGACGCCCGGACGAGCCAGCAACCATCCGCACGAGAGGAAGGAAGCTAGCCAGTCCGCCATCATCGTCCGGAGGACCAGAGCAACCAGCAGCCTTGGCGTGGGAGAGCCGAGGAAGCTAGCCGTCACCAGGTCCACGAGAGTCAGGGAGGCGCCGGCGGGAGCACCGACAGACGTCCACCAGGGAGAGAGCGAGTAAGAAAGTATTAGAGATAGAGAGAGAGAGAGAGAGAGAGAGAGAGAGAGAGAGAGAGAGAGAGAGAGAAAGAGATAGGGAGAGAGAGATCCGAGAGTGAGGTGAGTGTCGTGCGGGCACACTAGAGAGAGAGAACTCGAGAGACCAGGGTGTTGGTGTGCAGTGCGGGCGCACACCAAGACGTCTTCTGCGCGAGGCGTCTGGCCAGCGCACGCGAGAGAGAGAGAGAGAGAGAGAGAGAGAGAGAGAGAGAGAGAGAGAGAACAGTGCGAGGAGACGCGTGTGCGTGAGATAGAGACAGCGCAAGAGAAAACCCTATAGCTGCGCGGCTGCAGCAGGTCGGGCTTGCCACAAGCGGGAGGCATAGCCCGCGCGCGAGAGAGAGAGAGAGAGAGAGAGAGAGAGAGAGAGAGAGTCAGCCGTCAGCGGACTGGACCTGGGCCTGTGGCCAGCCGTCTGCTGCACGAGCGTGGCTCGTGTTTGAGCGTCCCAGCGTAAGCCCTGCGTGGCTAAACTGTACGCGGGAGGCACTACAGCCACCGTGTTGTAGGGAAGGGCTGGGCGAAATACATGTGCAATAAAACTTAACCATTGTGTGTGATCATTTTCCCCTCTCCCTAGCGTTCTCCCAAACGTGATGATAGCGGTCAAATCCTACGTTTAGAAAAATCCTAGTGCATGCGAGGCTCTAGGTATTGCGCACCTGTGTTGGGAGGCACAGTGTCGCAAGTGAGCCGAGAGAGAGAGAGAGAGAGAGAGAGAGAGAGAGAGAGAGAGAGAGAGAGAGAGAGTGCGAGAGCGCGTGTGCGTGCGGCGAAGACGAGTCGGCCGGGAGGCCGACGGCCGCAGTGTATAAGCCGAAGCGAACAATAAAGAGTTTGACTAGAGTCAACGAGTTATTGTGACTTTCCGACCCTTACACACCGCTGTAACCCGCACGGCGGAATCCTTGCGGAACTCCCTCCGAGATCTACTTAATAAAATAATAGTGTCGAGGCTTCGGGACGGGGTTGAGACCCGAACTCTCACTCCTAGATTGGCCACGTCACAAGTAATTTAGTTTACACATTTTGGTTTTAGATTTATTCCTCGCTTTCCATCGATGTGCTGACATGTTTTTAAATTAAATTATTTTACTCGGGGAGCATGGGGTAATTGGGTTTACACATTTAGGTTTTAGATTTATTCCCCGCTTAGCTCGCCTTCTTTCGATGTGCGAGGTGTAGTTTAAATAAACTGTTACACTCGGAGAGCGTGGGGTAATTAGGTTTAAGCGTTTTGGGTTTAGATTTATTTCTTGCTTTACTTGCCTTCTATCAATGTCCCGGCGTGTTTTTAAAATAAATTATTTTACTCGGGGAACGTGCGGTAATTGGCTTTACACATTTATGTTTTGGATTTATTCCCCGCTCAGCTCGCACTCCTTCGATGTGCCGAGGTGTAGTTTAAATAAGTTATTTTACTCGGGAAGCGTGGGGTACTTTGGTTTAACTATTTTAAGTTTAGATTCATTCCTCGCTTTGTTTGCCTTCCTCCGATGTGCTAACGTAGTCCTATGGTAAATGTTTTTCTAAAAAAAAGGACGTGGAGAATGTTACTTGAACAATTTTGGCCTTCCATTATATCCTCGCCTCTCTCTGATGAGTTAATACAGTTTTTAAATAAAAAATTTATCAATATGAAGCGATTCATATTTTCTTGCCACAGAAACGGAATTTCGATATCAGATTCGTATTCAGCGACCCCTAAAACGGTATATATTCGATCCTTTTTGTGAATCATATAAAAAAAAGGTGAATTTCGCTATAATGTATGTAAAAACAATTGTTCAAACAAATAATTTTGCAAATCTAGTAAAAGATTCGTGATCAGCAACCTTTAAACCCCTAGAATAACACTAGTGTTTGTAATTTTGCAATAATTCGCATAAACAGCATTGTTTAAATAAATATTTTTGCAAATCTGATATCAGATTCGTGTTCAGCGACCCTAAAATCTTAGGATTGATGTGCTTTCTCGTTTTTTTTGCGTACTTTCCCATTAATAAAAATACGACAAGAAACGAATTTTCAGAGCCATATAGTACAAAAACACATGCAGTGGTCGGCCATTTTGAATTGTCAAATTTTTGTTAATGATGGCAAAAAAACGAGTAGGAACAAATTTTTAGAGCCATATAGTACAAAAACACATGCCGTGGTTGATATCATTCTTGATATTTTTGACAGGGCCTGCCAAGACTGGACGCAAGCACTCGCGTGGATCATCACGAACACGACGTGTGCATCCAGAGAGTAAACAGCAGCGTGCTTTAGATCAGCGAACATCTTGTGACCCTTGGTTTATATTGATGGACTGGAAACAGGGCACCGGCCAATCGCTTCAGGACATGCAGGACTGCTATAACAGAGTCGAGCGAGATCGACATCGTGATCTACGATAAATCTATAATCTCGTTTTCAACTTCAAGAGCTCTCACTGCTCGAGCTCGACAACGACCCCGTCCCCTGCAATGCCGACCTCCACTTCTATGGTTCTTTGACTCGTACTTCAGCCTCCTCAACGGCAACTTTATGCTCTCTCTCTAAGACCTCATACACTTGTTTCATCGGAATGAGTCGACAATGAACGTCAAGGTATCTCTTCTTCTTCCGTTACAGCAGTTTCAATCTAGACATAAGCGGGCTACGATGCCACCTTAATCACGGGCACACCCCCTCTCCCGCCCCCCGAACTCGTTCAGCCCTCACTTATTAGTGCTGCAGAGTTCGCCACAATTAACAAGCGCCACAACGACGACTACCGGAGCTGCTCCGACGACCAGCAAAAGACACTTGGCGCTCAAGAGCATCAAGCTGAAAACGGTGCGTTAGACAACGAGAGCCCGAGAACGTCTCATCAAGTTCGAGGACAAGGAGGAGGCGATAGACGACAAAAAGGAGTCGACGGAGCCTACGGGGCTCCCATGGATCGGCAGTGCCGAAAGTCCGACCAACCTCAACACTCGAGCTTAGCATACCCGTGACACTCGGCCACAAATCCAAGCCTAGCGCTGCTGCCCGCCAGCATCATCAAAACCCTCACGCCCCGGGTGATCAAGGTTGCTCAATAGCAACAGCAGCAAGTCCTTAAAGACAAGATACGCAAGATAATAAGGCTCTCGAGAAGTCCTGTTGAGGTAATTTCTTCTGAACTTTAATTAAACGCATTAAACGGGTATGAAATCGGTTTGGAAAACACCTTTTTTAAGGTAAAATGTTGAAATCTATAAGTTTGGTTTACCGATAAGCATTGATAAGCATTTCTACCAGGGCATCTTCATAAATCTGTACATTTTTATAAAAATTCTATTCTAATTTCTCCTTCAAAATTTATGAAATCATCGAAAGAATTGCCAAGTGTTTGCAGCTTGCAAAGTTTCTGTCCTCCCGGTTGAAAATAATTAGGTGACTTTAGTATATGATATTGTTACATAATTTTTTACATGTTTTTATTATATGATTTTTTAGTCCCAAATATTCATGTAATAAAATCATATACTAAAATCATGTATAGTAAAAATATATAACAATATGATTTATGAGGGGAAAGACACATATACATATAGCATTACAAGATAAAATGTAGACAAAATGATCGTCGTCAGTTGTCGCAGACCTAGGCTTTGATCTCCTGCTGGACGTGTTGAAGCACCCTTCTTTAATCATTTTAAAAAATATCAACAGATTACTGTAGTTGTCGGATCCACGTGCTTATTGTTCTTTTATGCCATCCTAAATATTTCGCTTTTGACAATTTTAACGTTCCTTCAGACTCATCACAACAACATAATAAACATCCTATTGATAAATCTCAGGTGAGATCTCATGACAAAATATCATCTGACCAAGTGCGCGTATTAACTAAGTTCCGCAGCTGAAAAAATAAGTTTGTCAAATGTTTTACAAATTGTGTAGAAACAGTCTACCATAACAGTTTTTACTCAAGTGCTTTGGTTCGCACTTTCGCAGTGGACCCTATGGCTGTGGCGGCTCATAAAATCATATGCGTACGAATATGTGAAAGATAAATCTATTTGTTAAAATAACAACCACTTGATTTATTGTTTAGTTTTGAAACAACCTTACATATAAATATTCAGCTCTGTAGCTGTGATAGTTCGAGGACCACAAAAAACAAATTGTAAAACAAATACACAGAGAGAACTGTATCACTAAATATTCCTACAATTTTTATCAAAAATTACTATACTGTATAGTAACGAGGAGACAAACTCGACTTATATTAAATTTTAGTATACAGTATAGTAAAATTTCAGATCACCAGATTTTACTATGCTAAATACCAATTTTTATTATACCGCATATCAAATTTTATGGATACTGAATCTTTTTAAAAATGTATTTTTTTCCCTTTCATTTTGTCGTCTGGTAATGTTTCTTCTCTTTTTTATGTTTGTAGCGTGTTGCAGGGGAGAACTTTCATTATTTATTTGTTACATTCAATCTCGCAGTTTAAGAACGAAAGTCGCATTGCATAGAATTTGTGACGAGACACGAGTCTCGCACACGTAGGGCGACCGCGGTGAGCACGGCATGCGCAGCGAGCGCGCGCGCGAAACGACAGGCGAGGCTGCACGAGCGCGGAGCGCGGCAACCGGCGAGCAACTCAGCAACGACGCGCCAGGTGGAGCGAGCGGCGTACGCGGTGCGCCCTGAACGCACCCATACATATCCGCGCCACGCGCCTTTATAAGGCGGATCGCGCGGCACGATGAGCAGTTCTACTCGAGCTCCACTCCAGGTAGCATCGTGCGCACACGTTATTACAGGGAACAGCGAGAGATAGATCTGCGCCGACGAAGTCGTCTCGTGAGCACACGTGACGATTTGGTAGATGAACCGAAACCCGAAACTCCGAATTGCCGTCGTGAACACACGAGGCAACCCGGAACACCCGAGCAACATCGAGCCTCGTCTACGTGAGCACACGTGACGATACCCGGTGCCACCGTAAAAATCCTAACCAACAAAGCCAGCCTTACGCCGACGTCTCACGACTCGCTTATCTCTGTGCGCACATAGGATAAAAAGAGGAACGAGACGAGCGACGAAGATTTGTGAAGCCGTGCGCACACGACTCCATAAATCCGAGGGATAACCTCAAAACCCCGTTGCACTATCCCGACCGTTACTGTGCGCACACAGAGCGGACGAGATCCTTGTTACGCGACACATTCGGATCGGTGTAGCAGTGCGCACATGACTCCACCGTACCGAATGAATTCCTAACCTCAAAATCCGCCACCGATCCGTCATACCGCCACCGTACCGAAACACCGTAGCCGCGAACACCGAATCATTCTTGTAACGAAATCGCGTAGAAATTTTTGTAAATTGTCAACCGTGTTAGTTTAAACAAATCTATTTGTAAAGGCGAAATATTTTTAACAATGCGCATAATTGATTTCTGTTTCAGACGGGATTTAACAACTGATTCTCACTTGCTATTCTTTACTGAAGAAATATATTTTGTTATTATTAAGAATATAAAAACAGACTCTTTTCTTGCCCCTTTCCCCTATCCAGATCCTGGAACCGACTGACTATCCAGTCTCTTGAGGAAAGTTAAACCGTTACAAATTTCTTATATGATAACCTAATTTGCATACATCGCAAGCTAATTATTACACATTTCGCAACCTAATAACGCATCGCTAGACTAATCGCATTTATATTTATATATAATGTTCCAATCTGGAAGTTCCTTATATACTAACTGAACAGTTTTTCGTCACTTGCGAGTGGAGTTTCCGGGACACCCCCTAGCGGCAGTAAGTGAATAGGCGAATTTCCGTCGTCGGGTTAAATTACGACAAATTTTTTAGCTCTGTCGATAACTTTTTACCGACGAAACACAGCGAGTCAGAGCGGAGTGCAATTTTTACTATACTGGTATAGCAATTTTTGATGAATGATAGTAAATATTCACACAAACATACTATATTTTCTGCATAGGTTTAGTTTGTCTCCCGATAAGGAGAAAATATAGTAATTTTTAGTGATACATTTCTCTCCGTGTACACGAAGTTGATCAAGAATAATGTTTTTGAAGTTACTCGAAACCTATCACAGTTGGAGGACTGAAATTGTTGATGTATGTTTGTTTCAACTTAATAAAACAATAAAACAAGTGGTTTTTATCTTAACTAATAGATTTATGGTTTTCATATCAGTACTCATGTGATTTTTTAAGCCGCCACAGCCATAGGGTCCACTGTGAAAGGGCGAACCAAAGCCGTTGAGTAAAAACTGTCATGGTAGACTGTTTCTACACAATTTGTAAAACAGTTGACAAACTTAGAATTTTTTCAGCTGCGGAACTTAGTTAATACGCGCACTTGGTCAGTTGATATTTTGTCATGAGATCCTGGGTGAGATCTCACGTGAAATCTCATGTGAGATCTCACCTGAGATTTATCAATAGGATGTGTATTATGTTGTTGTGTTGAGTCTGAAGGAACGTTAAAATTGTCAAACGCGAAATATTTAGGATGGCATAAAAAAAAGCACGTGGATCCGACAACTATAGTCATCTGTTGATAGTTTATCATTTTTTAAAATGATTAAAGAAGGATGCCTCTACACGTCTAGCAGGAGACCAAGGCTTAGGTTGAATAATTCAATCGCAACAACTGACGATGATCGCTTCATTCGGGTACAGCAATTTATTGTTGCGAAATCACTACGAAAGAATATGTAATATGTAATGTTGTGAATGCCGAGAATTTCTTGATAGATTGTTTATCTGGAAAAGAGTTGTAAATATTTCTCAAGATGATATAGCTATTAAAACTGATAGAATTAAAAAAATATGTATTTCGGTGAATGCCAATAATTGTACATATTCATCTGTTTGGCCTAATTTATATTATTATTAAAATATGGTAAGTATGTAAAAAACATGTGTACAATATTCTTTATAAAACATTCTATTATTTTGTCTACCTTTTATCTTGTAATGCTATATGTATATGTGTCATTTTCCTCATAAATCATATTGTTATATATTTTTACTATACATGATTTTAGTATATGATTTTATTACATGAATATTTGAGACTAAAAAATTCTATAATAAAAACATGTAATAAAATTATGTAACATTTTCATATGCTAAATTCACCTAATTATTTTCAACCAGGGTATATGCTTATAAATATAAGTTAATGAATGTAGTGAAATCAGTTTTATATACGTCAAGCATCAAGCATTAAAGTTCAGCAGGTGAGATAAGATCAGCTGAATAATGGTTATTGGTTATTAAAAAAAAGGTTACAATTTTTTAAAATATTATTTTAATGCACACTTGCTATCCTGTCGTCTTATAGTTTATTGATGAAACATTCAAATTGTTATTATTAAGGTGTAAACCATATTATATTATAAACAACATTTTTTATTATAATCTAAGAGGAGCTTTGCTTTATTGTCAAAATCTTTAATATATCCGTAAAAGTTTATAGCAATGAAAAAATCTCAAGCCAAATTAAATAATTTGCAAAAATAATAAGTATATTTGGAATCATATAGGCTTTACGATTCTTTTTTTACCATAAACTTTTGCGTATGGATAAAGTTTTTTATTGAATTTCTCTGTTTTCATTAAAAAGGCGATAAATTTGCATATTTGTGTGGGGAATGATTGTTAAGTAATCAATAAGTTGTTTTAAGTGAGTACACATTGTAGACTATAAGACGGCAGGATGGTAAGTGTGCATTAAAATAATATTTAAAAAAATTGTAACCTTTATTTTAATAACCACTATTCAGCTGATCTTATCTCACCTGCTGAACTTTAATGCTTGATGCTTGACATATTTAAACTGATTTCACTCCATTCATTAACGTATATTTATAAGCATATACAGAAACTTTGCAAGCTGCAAATACTTGGCAATTCTTTCAATGATTTCATAAATTTTGAAGGAGAAATTAGAATAGAATTCTCATAAAAATGTACAGATTTATGAAGATGCCCTGATAGAAATGCTTATCAATGCTTATCGGTAAACCAAACTTATAGTTGCCAACATTTTACCTTGTAAAAGGGTGTTTTTTCATTTTAAACATTAAAATTGCAATATCTAGATTACCGAAGAATATGATTGTTTTGCCAGAAAGTCACAGATATATTTTATTATTATATTGTTTTTATGAAAGTCACAAAAAGCTAAGTAAACAAGTACTTAATCTAATTATCTAAAGGACTTGAGGTCAAATCCATTGCTTAGTGATTTTTTTTTTCAAATATATAAAGATAAAATAAATTTGCTGTATCAAAAGGCACTGTCTACATACAATGTACACGGTAGACGGTAGATGGTACACGGTACACGATGAACGATGTAGGTTTACGAAGAGTGTGCCTGAGTGGGTATGATTGCTTTAGCTAATCTGAGTGAAAAGATCAGTATGCTAAAGCAACAGTACACAGATTTACTCTTTGCAGAAAAAAAGTAAATTACTAGTCACTCATTAATTGATTTTCTTCAGACACACTCAGGCAGACTCTTCCCAAACGTACTCTAGAAAAATGGCCAAACATTGAATCGGAACAACTTTGTGTTTTCTTAATTTACGTGACTGGAAGCTTTATGTAACTGCAAAAAAAATTAATATTTTCCTCAAGGAAAACCCATGTACCATGTACCATGTACCGTGCACATATACGGGTTAAATATTTTTCGGAAGGAAAACTTGTGTAACGTGTACATACATGGATGGGTGTACATAGACAGTGCCTACTAGAAATATATTAAAAATTATTAAGCGAATTATAACATTAATATTAAATAATGATTAATACAGTTTAAAAATACTTAATAATTTTTATCATTAACAAATATTTAAAAAAAAATAATTGCCTAAAATATAGTCACAGATACAATGAATAACAACAAATAATCTTATTTAGCACCATAAACTTCAGGAAAAAATCACGTATAAATAAATAATTAATTAATTAATAATAATTAGATCAATTAAAATAAAAAAAGTATTTAAAAAAGGAAAAATGGTAAATAATAAGAAACCAACTTTTTCACATCTGGACTTCTAGTCATTACCGACATTTGCTATTACTTGTATTATTTGCAAAAATTTATTGTTGTTTATTTTCTTCAATTTTATTATTCATGATTGCTTGCTATCTTTTATTATTCGTTGTTGATTTTTATCATTTCTTGCAATTCAAAAATACTTCCACCAGGATATGTACAATTTTTCTTGTAATAGAACAATGTCGTATGTAAATTATGTTTTTCAACTATACAATAATTACCTTCAATACTGTTGTACCTGGAGGAACTTGTACTGGCTTATCATCTATGTAAAGTTCAATAAGTTCTTGGGCAGGCTGAATTTGTTGATATCTGCTAGTAAAAGTATGAATACAGGCTACTCCATATCTGTTATTTAAATGGGTTTGAACCCTAGGTATCAAAAGCCTCAGCATATTCTATAATATAATTGGCTCATTAAACAATAATTTAATTATTCGACTATTATAACTAATCACTTGTAGTTCTGATTGAGTTATGTAATAGATTAAACTAAAAAGATTACAGAAATATAAATATAACCTCTTTATTCACAACATAAAAGTATTTGGACAAAATAAAAAACAGTGATATTTTTTAAATTTATCAAGATTAAAATTTTTAAAATAAAAAAACATAATAAACCTACTTAGCTTCGTATTTATATAGAGAGAACCGTGAAAAATATAAATAAAATTTAGTTTTTAACGACTTTTATAATTTCTCATTTAACAGTATACCATATCCTATATTAAAGTCGTTTCTAAATACACAAGGATGATGCGTTTGTTACGGAAGTGCCTATACGCCACATATAGAAAATAGGCTAAAACACGTGCTATTTATGTGAGGGTGCCTTTCAGGGTTGCGGTTGGTCGCCGGAAGTACAGAAAACGCATCCAGTGACTAACTTCTGGCCGCACTAACTTAAACAGCAGAAGCCTCGTTAAAAAGGATTGAAACGATTTGAACGATTGAACCGTGAAAAAAATGAATAAATACGTTTCCATCCTATTTTTGAATCCAGTGAGATCCGTTTCAATCCGAAATTAGTTTAAAATTTTTTAAATTTTTAAAGTTTTTTTCCAACTTTTGAGTGATCTAGAAATTAATAAATTTAATAGAAAAAACTCACCCTGGGTTCGATTTGAATCCTGAACCTTTAGATCCGGAGGTAAGCACTCTAGCTCGGCGCCACGGCTGCGTTCGACAAATGATATTTTTATTAAAGATTAAACGAACTTCCTAAAGTGAAGATTAATCGTAATTATACGAAAGCTTCGCTCAAAAAGATTCAGTAGTAGGGTCACGACTATTCTTATCGGCTCTCGTCGGCTAACTTCAGGGGGCATATCTGGATACACACGTCGCCATGCGCCCTGAAGCTAGTCAGCAGACGTATTCAGATTGCCGTTGGCCTCGGGTCACGAGCGCGCCGTTCGAAAATCTCTGTTCTTCCTGTTATTCAAAAATAAAAAATGTTTATGAGGTTGCGAATGCTTGTCAATAAAAATCGTAAAATTTTGCCTTAATGCGTCACGCACAGCTTTTCTATCGAACCAAATTCTGCAGTCGTGAAGAGCAGAAAGTTTTTAATCTAAAATTAAAGTACCTAAACCGCATTACCTCCTACGCGTCAAACTTAAAATAAGGTACTTGCGTATCGCGAAAAAGAAAAAAAATTTGAAAGCATGGGAATTACTGGGGAATTTTGAAGTTAACGTCCCACTGCGTTTATTTGATTGTTGTTCACACGAAGAAGAAACCAATACTTGTAATCATATAAGATATATATAATCACAGGTTTAAATGGTGTTAAATTGAAATACATTATTTCGAATAAAAGCAGCCCTATTTGATTAACATATTAATGAAAGAAAATGGTGAAACTTTGACCAAGGAGAAACACAGCAAGTGCGATATTGTTGATGCATGCTCTATTCAATCTAATTTTTAGTATATTACTAAATACTACGGCGGTAAAGTAGTTTCACCCTCGTGGAGACTTATGATCCTGGCTTCGCTTGGGCGATAACGAGGGTGAAATCCCTTTAACCCCAAGTATCGTACGACATTTTATGATACATAACGTGCGTAAACCGAGATTTATCGAGTGCATTTTTGCGCGAGCAACGAGCGTGCGGTAAATCAAGGTTCACGCCACGGCATGTCATAAATCTACACTATATTAAAATTTTATATCCGGTCAATTTTGTAAA
The DNA here is from genome assembly GCF_009193385.2 of Nasonia vitripennis. NCBI lineage: Eukaryota > Metazoa > Arthropoda > Insecta > Hymenoptera > Pteromalidae > Nasonia > Nasonia vitripennis. The sequence goes on along the minus strand of NW_022279593.1, from coordinate 100,787 downwards.
AACTCTCCAAAACCCGTAAAAAAAATTAAATCTATTTTACGGTAGAAATGTTCTTCGAACCTAAATCATTCAAGTTACCGAAAAAAAAATCAATTGTATCAAATTCCAATTAGTTTTTAGCAGTGAAAGAACTTAAAACATGGCCGTCTATGTGTAAAAATAATTCGAGGGCGGTGTCTAGGTGTAGAGTGTGACCGATGACGAGGTCTAGGTGGTGCGCTCCGTGGTTTTTTTATTTCTAGGTACATACATCATACGTAGACGGCGTCTTGGTGTACAGGGTGGCCGATGACGAGGTGAAGGTAGTTCGCACTTAGTTTTGGTGTCTAGGTGTAGAAATCATTCGAGAGTAGTGTATCAGAACGATCAGTGATTTCATGTTAGTGATAAAAACCGATCCTGCTCTCGATCCGCCACCGTTTCACTGTTTTAATTGTTGGCAGCCAGGACACGGAGTAAACTCCTGCAACCACCCTCTAAGAGCAGGTTTCTGATACAATTGTGGTCGACGAGGAGTTTCGTTGAACAGTTGCTCGAGATGTTCGCGTGTACATCGCGAATATCAGCGTGACCAGCGCAACAAGGAGGCGCGATAGCCTTCTAGCACTGTGACTCCGGGTGAACGAGTCACGTCAGGACATTCCGGGAGGCAAACACCGCAACCTAGAACATCCAGAGCTATGTCTCCACCGATGTTTGGCCAGACGACTGTGGATAACCCGAGGGACCAGCAAGACGCCCAGACTAGGCATCGAGATGACCCGATCACCGAATTCCTGCAAATCCTGCGCGGCCTCGAGGGAGTGAGTCTCAGCTCAAACTAGAGAATTTGTGCTGCAAGATGTCTACAGCCAGTTGAACCGGAATACACAACAGGAAGGCAAGACGACGGAAGAGAGCTGGAGCGAAGGCGAGGAGTGGTAGAGTGCGAATGAGTGTGAAGTGGAGTCGAGATTAAGATAATCCCAGGAGAAGATGTTGATACTGTCTACCCTGGACACCAGGTACCTAGAAAGCCATTATCGTTACTTTACTCGTATTCAGTGACCTCAAAAACCCCCAATCAATGAGTCTAGACGAAATATGTCGTTATTTTCCGTGAAAGTCTAGGAGGCGACGTTGATACTGCCAACACTGGGTTCCGAGTACCTCGAGGAGCGTTGCCATCGCTATATTAGTGTTCATCAACCTCGGAAACCCCCGAGTAACGAGTTTCGACTAATTATGTTTCAAATTCTAACAAAACTCCAGGAGACGACTTTAATACTGTCTACTCTGTGCACCAGGTACTTCTGAGAGTATTCCCGTCGCGATATTCGTGTTCAGCGACCACAAAAACCCCCTAGTAACAAAACTGTACTTTCTCTCATCAATATTTACCGCGTGTTTTTGCTCTTCAAGATTATTATTTACATTGGAGGTTACGTATCTCTTCTTTAAAAACAATATGGGCAAAAATAACCTTATTTTTGCAGTAAAACGATGTCGCTGTTAGCCAATTATAACCCAATATTCTTGGCTCAGATAAGCTTATTCGACACTTATAAGCTTATTTTTTGGTTAAAATTGGTTGCGATTTCTACCAGGGTTGTAAATCGATTAAAATCCGTAAGCCTCTATTAGTGTATGACACAAAAAGTAATATAAATATAATAGATTTACAGTTATAAGAACAAGCGTTTCATCACAAGTTAGTTATGGCTATTTTTCATAGCTATTTGATAGTTTTCCTGTTACAATGCCGCCACTCTAAGCGGGTCTTGGGCGTTGTCATCCAGATCGGACGGGTGGGTGCCTATCACCACTATACAGTGCGTCCTCAGGTTGCGGATAGAGGAACAGCCCCTGAGAAAGAGGTTAGCTGTCAATAAATTGAATAAGCAGCCGTGGTCAGCTGATAGGAACAGGCGTGGGTGTGGCCCACACCGTCGAATGCATTCATCTAGAAACACTACGCAACCATCACAACAAAAAACAATTCGCATTATCTCTTATCTCTTAATCTATCTCTTTCATCACACATTACAAAAATGGGCAAAAATCCTGCTGCCGAGGAGGATGCGGGAGCGATGACAACTGCCCCGGAAGGGGATGTGTAGAATAATTCGTCACCTGATCTTATGCGGTAACGACGCTAGCGAAGGCGCACTGCCTTGCAGGAGGGCGTTAGGATGCGAGAATGAAACCGTAGTGTGTCTGACGATGAGTTGACACTGTCCTCGTCAAAGTCAGAAAGCTCTCATACTTAGTTCTAGAGAGGTATGGGGGTTATCATCTCTAGAATGGTGGACTCACCTGCGATCGGAACAGGATCCAAACCGTGCGGGTTTAACATAGTATCATGGATCAAAAAAATCAAAACCAAACCAAAAGGGACTTAAGGGTCGGAACTTGGAATGTTCGCAGTCTATACAGAGCAGGCGCGTTTAAAGAACTCATAAAGGCTGAAGCTGATAGGTACAATTTAGATTTGGTAGCAATACAGGAATCGCGGTGGCCAGATGGCGGAGTACTAGCATCGGGTAACTCCACGTACCTGTATGGGACCGGGAGCAGGGGATCCTAGGCACCGGATTTCTCGTGAGCAAAAGTATCATACGTTCGGTTAAAAGTTTCAATTCCGTCAATGATAGGCACTCGTACATCATCATCGAAGGTGAATGGTATAGATGTATTTATTAATGTTCACTGTCCTACGGAGGACAAAGAAGAAGAAGCTAAGAATATTTATTACGAAACTTTAGAGTAGGTAATCGACCATTTCGCGTCTTACGACACAAGAAGAGTATTAGGCGATTTCAATGCTAAAATAGGTAGGGAGGAAATGTTGAGGCCTACTATAGGGAAGGAAAGCTTGCACGAAGCCAGCAATTATAACGGTATTAATGTCATAAATTTCGCGGCGGCAAAAGATTTTATAATCAAAACTACGTGTTTTAAGCACAAGGACATACACAAAGCAACGTGGACATCGCCGGATGGGGCTACACAGAACCAAATTGATCATTTTCTCATTGAAAAAAGACGTCATACTAACGTTCTCAGCGTAAGGGCTTATAGAGAGGCAGATAGCGACTCGGACCACTTTCTAGTAGTAGCCAAATTAAGAGCTAGATTAGTAGCGAATCAAAATAGTAAGCGAACAAGCAAGGTAGAAAGCTTCGATATTGAAAAGCTACGAGATAGAACAGAGCGAATTAGGTACCAGATAGAAATTAATAACAGGTTTCAGGCACTTGAAGAAGCAAACACATCGCCGGAGGGGAATGACGAACCGAATAGCTTATGGGGGGGGGGGGGGGGGGGCATCGAAAAAACGGTAACAGAGGCCGCGAACAAAGAACTGGGTAAAAAGAAAAAGCCAAAGAGCAAACCATGGTTTTACGAAGAGTGCGAACTCTCGTTTGAGAGGCGCAAAAAGGCTAAATTAGATAGCTTACACAATAGAAGCGATAGGACCGTAGAGAAGTTGTTCCGGACGTAACTGAGGACTACTAGGGATAAGAGTAAGTGCGGCGTATTTATTATTTATTAATAATATATTCTACCTATTAGTAGTTTTAGCGAACGTTTTTCCGTCATTTGGCTCTCATATGCGCGAATCGAGAGGGCGATTCGTGGCTTCAGGCCAATACGGTTAGGAGTGATTTTATAATCATTCCTAGACTGCTACGACCCCCTCTAGGAGTTTTATTCCGCGGATTTTGAGGGTCACTTTCAGTGCGGAGAGGCTAAAAGGGCCGATCTGTGACTGCCAGGCCAGAGAGTCGAGTGGCGGGAGGCGTTCGCGTGAACTCATGACTACGTGTGTATAGCTATAGATCTAGAGGAGCGCGCGCACTGCTTCGAGTCCCTTCGGTAGTCCTCGGGAAAGCGTCTTTGTTTTAGCGGGCCCAAGTTTTCGACGGCGTTTAATGAGTAGAGCGTCAGTTCTCGGCGACAACTTGTGAGAGAAGGTCACACCAGGACCTGATTGTTAGGAGATTTCAATAAAGTCATAATATCTGATCAACAATGATTTCACAGTTTATTTTTGAACCTTAATGTAGTCTTGTCCCATACAGGAGTATTCTAACGCAAGGAAACAGGCAAGCGCGATCTATAGAAATAAGAAGCGGGAGTATCAAAAGAATCTTATTAGGAGAATAGAAACTAACAGTAAGGAAACTAACCCCCGCGAAATATACAGAGGAATTAACGCCATCAGAAAGGGTTTTTAGTAGTAGAGCGCAATTGATGAAGGACGAAAATGGGGACCTCGTAACAAATGACAACGAATTACTGTCGCTGTGGAAAAATTATTTCGATAAATTATTAAACATGCACGAAAATAGGTATCTGGGTACGGCCATAAATGATAGAAACGAGATGAATGTCGAAATAAATAAGAGACTCCACGCTTTCTTCTACGCCGTGAGTAATTTACTTAAGTCAAGGCTGTGGTCTAAAAACGTTAAAATGAGAATATACAATACAATAATACTGCCGGTGGTTCTGTATGGGTGCGAAACGTGGGCTCTCACTAAACATGCGGACAACCATTTTAGGGTATTTAAAAATAAAGTCTTGCGAAAAATATACGAAAAGTATATTAATTATAGCTAAAGAAAGATGAGGAAATCGGGGAATGGAGGAGACTACATAATGATGAGTTGCACAATCTGTACGCGTCACCAAATATTAACAGAATAATAAAATCACGCAGATTGGGATGGGTAGGGCACGTAGCGAGAATGGGAGACGACCGTACGGCAGCGCGTGTCATGAAGGGCAGGCCGATGGTAACGCAACCTCTAGGTAGACCTAGACATAGATGGGAAGACAACGTAAAAGCGGATCTAGTAGAAATAGGGCGGGTGGGTATCGATCGGAGGGGTGCATCTTGGGTGGGGTTGACACAAGATAGGGCAGCGTGGAAGGCTTGCGTAGATGAGGCGATAAACTTTCGAGTTCCAAACGCCACTTAAAAAAAAAAATTGTATAGTTTGCGGCTCGGGCTAACTCGCCTTGACTCGTACTGCAAACTCCACACTCGGCCTGAAAAAGTTCACTTTACGCCCTTGGTACACAATATACTATTATGCTATCCTCAATTTAGAACTAATATAATTTTGGATATTTTTAATTAGTGAGCTAATAGTATATTACGATACGTGTGACCTAAGTAGCCGATTATTGCACGGCGTCTATTAGCAAATGAGCGCAGCGAGGGTGATGAAACGCCGTGCACTAATGGGCTGTTTAATCACAAGTATCGTATACAATTTTATAGCACAGCTGCTTAAATCCGCTAAGTCACGCCTATCCGTGATCTAAGCAGTCCATTATTGTACCGTGAGGTTAGCGCACGAGCGTAGCAAGTGCGATATACACGGTGCAATAATGGACTACTTAGGTCACGGAGAGGTATGACTTAAACGCGGATTTAAGCCACACTGTGCTATAAATATTATTCTTGTCTGCAGAAAAGAGACCCTTTTAGATTCTTTCAAGTAAAACTCTTTAGCTCCAGAATTTAAATAGTAATATCGTATAGTTGTTCAAACATTGTTTAAGTTGCTTTTTTGTCATCGATTAAGTATTCTTATGCAAAAGTGTGACTCTTGAGTCGACTTAACCTACTCTTAAGTACGACCATTACTCGAAAAACAATTTAAATATTGAAAATATCACCGAAAATAGTATATCGTGTACCAAGGGTGTCAAGTGGGCTTTTTCAGGCCGCATGTGAAGTTTGCAGTACGAGTCAAGGTGAAGTAGCCTGAGCCGAAGGCGAGGGCGTCTACGACCCGCAGACGAGTACTGCAACTACACGAGGACAAAAAGCCCGCTTATCCCTTGGTGCACACCATATTTTTTGTAACACATGTACTGATTTTTGCGTTTCGAACTGCAATTGTTGAATTTCACGCGAGTTTAGAAGATTTGCCAATGAATTGAGTAACTGGCGCAAAAGTACTTTTGCTCCCGCTGCTGCATTTTTTCGCCTGCCAGTCAGAAAACGCCTACTTTTGTCCCTAATTTTAGGTCAAAAAAAAAAACGCGAACATCGCGCGTGTGTTACAAAAAAGTGTTTGTACCGAATTGAGTAAACCTACTTTTTTCTAAAATACATCATATCATAATAACAATTAACAAACATAAACGGATTTCTTAGTCTTAATCATACCTCAAAGTTACATAGTTATTAAAACACATTTAGAGGATATCGAAGCAACGCTGATTGGTCGAAATGTTCTGGTTTTCCTAACCTGAAAAATATTTTAGATCATAAATACATACATTTATTTATCACAAACGTGGTGTTACGATGTGCGTATTATAAAGTTGTACATTTACAAGTGTTTGAATATGTACACCAATGTGTAATGTGACGTGGCAAAATCCGCAAACAAATTTTCTCTTTCGTTTACGGTCCCTTATCCGCGTCACTATTATTTATATTCCTCCGGATCCCGGCCTGGATCTCAGAGGGGGGATCGCTAGATCAACCCGAATCGGGGTAATCGGGAATGTCGGAATAATGAGTCAATTTAGTTACAATCTCTCTTTATTTCGGTCTCCAAAATTTACAAGATTCCGCCGCGCAACAACACTTCGCTCTCCCTCTCCTTTTCTCTCTCTCTCTCTCTCTCTCTCTCTCTCTCTCTCTCTCTCTCTCACGCACAAACGATCGCCGCTCGCACACTCTCTCTCTCCAATACACAATCTCTCGCCCGCTCGCGAACGGCTCAACTTCGGCGGGATCGGTAACGTCGCGCGCTACCTCTCTGCGCTCGGAGAGCGGCCGTCGCCTCGCGTCTCGCGCTCACCCGTACTGCCTCCCCTCTCGCGCCCGCTCGCCAACACAAAGCGGACCCGGCTTCCCGGAATCGACGCCGCGCGCTTCTCGCCTGTCAACGCTCGTGATTTTTCCCTGAATTCTCGTGAACGATTCGCGTTTTCTTCTCGTCTTCTTCTCGCGCTTTCCCGCGTTTCTCTATTCTCTCACTCACTCTCTCACTTACTCTCACTCTCTCTAACACACACACACACACTCTAACCCTCGATCTCTTTCTCGTTCCCCGCACTCTCCACTCTCTCTCACTTCGTGGCCGCGCCTGAGTAAGAAACACTTACACTTGTCTCCTAGCCTCTTACTCCAGGGTGGACTTTCCCTCGGCCTCGCTCGTCGTCTTCCTCAGCAACGTGACGATCTTTCTCTTGACACTCGCGGCTCTCGTACACACCCCCTCGCAACACACACCGCACTCTCCCGCTCTCGGTAGACCCGCTCAGCAAGGATCCCCGTGAGATCCTCAAGCCTCGCGTCTAAGTCCGTGGAAGAATAGCAACTCGAAATAGTCGCTTCACACCCCGGCTAGACGCGCTTCGAATCAATCCTCGGCTCACGGAAAACGCGAAACTTGGACAAAGGAAAAACAGCAACTTGAAAACGCGTCCGTCTCGACTCGAAGCTAGCTTCTGAATGCCGCACCGCGCGTCTCGACTTGCGCGCTCAGTCCCGCTTTCCGCTCACGACCAATCAGCGCGCTTTCCCCTCGGGCCGCGACGTCGGCCGACGAGCCTCGCAGATCGCTGTGAGTCTGAAATCGCGCTGGTTCTGTGGGCTTGCCCCTTCTCTCGCGGCCCTTGCGCTCTTCGCCGCCCGATTGCCGCGCCGTTGCCGCGCGCGTCTTCACTCACTCTCTCTCTCTCTCTCACACACACGGACAAGAATTCGGTGCTCTGTCACAGCAGAGCTACACTTCGCGCCCGCGACACTCTTTCCCGGAATTCTCTCCCCTCGCTGGTCTTCTGCGAACTCTCGACTATTCCTCGCTTGTCGGCGATTTCCTCGAATTTCCTTGTCTTCATGTTGACGTTCCTTCTCTTCTCCACTCGCTCAAAAATATCAAGAAAATCGCGATTAATAATTGCGAAAAGCAATTATTATTTACCCAGGGAAGAGCGGCCTTGCGACGGATATCGTACCGTCGCAGTAATTTAGACAAACAATACGCGGCAAACTACGGCGCGAGGTGAAGGCGACGACAAAAGTTAGAATCAGTAAGATGACCGTCATTTTCTCGTACAATATTTCATGATATAAAGTCTTTAAATAATTAAGTCGTTAAACACTCTGTGTTTCGAGGTCGCGTACACGATAAGGAACAATCATCAATTTGATTTTCGTTGATTTGAAGTATATTAAAAGTAAAAAGCAAATAATGGGAACTACGGCACGAAGACAGGTCACAATCAGTAAAGTTCGCTCCGAAAGCCCCTTAACTATTATACAAAACTAAACTAAAAACAGACATATTTTTCTTATTAATATTTACAATCTTAGTAGATATCTACTATTGTATTGACACATTCTTCTACATACTCAAGTAACAGCAGATAAATAAATATTGATTTATGACAATCTAATTCAGAATAAATTGTATTTGCTATATATAGCATTATTATTACAGTGAAAATGTTTTATAATACTATTTATTGATAAAATCTCAACTGAATCGAAAATTATTACTGACGATAAACTAAATCGCTAATCATTGCTATTTACAAACAATAAAGTAGTGATATCAATAAAATTAATAATACATTTTACAATGTTTGTACACATTTGACAGACCGATAATTCAACAATTAAGTAAAGCTTGATCAAATTCTGTTGGCAACTTACTCATTATCAATATATAAACAATACATTTATATTTCATCTTTCTATTAACACAGTTCCACTACTTTTTAGAAAAATATAAACTAAGACATCAATAACTTTGATTTTTGCCATTAATATTGGGTTATTGTCTGTGTACACATACATAACTATAAATATAACTTTAAAATCACAAATAACCGTGGTAGAAAGTTGACCATATTTAAGGAGGTTCTATGGCTACTATGCTAGTCAAAATTGGCGTATTTGTTTACTTTTTGTTTATTTTTAAAGATGCACTGTTAAAGAAGCTGTGACCGAGAACCTAAAGCAAATAACAATTTTTAGAGTAAATTTAACAATCATATTTGTCCTGTCACGTCAGCCTACCATTACCTAGACTGGCCGGTCAAAGCAAACACAAAAAACGCTCACCAAGCAGAAGAATGTCAACGCACAGATCAAGGATGGACTTCCGCTTGTAGCATCCGTCTTAATAGAAGCTGTTACGCTTCTTGACAAGATGGAAGAGGCTGCTCAAAACCAGCCTCTCCAACCGGGAGGTAAGGGCCAACGGAGCAGTAAGACATTTATTATACCTTTATTAATAAATACATTTCGTCTTTTTGAACACTTATAAGATAAGTTTACTAAAATAAATAGCGCAGAAGAGCATAATCCATGAGCTATTATTATTAAATATCCTCCTACTATTCCTCAATTTGTTAATCTTATTGTTCCTAATAATATTATCCCTATATGGACCACTGATGAATATGCTACTAATAATTTCAAATCATATTGACGTAAGCAAACTAATCTTAATACTAATATACCTGATAAAGAAATAATAGTAATAATATAATTAAAATATTTACTATAATTTAATATTATTATTATCCTTCGAATAATTCCATATCCCCCTAATTTTAGTATGACCCCTGCTAAAATTATGGAACCACAAATTAGTGCCTCTACATGGGCTTTAGGTAATCACATATGTAATATAAATAAAGGCAGTTTAATTAAAAAGGCAAAAATTATATATAAATATATTAATAACTTTAAATAAGTAAATTCAATAGTATTATTTAAAATAATTAAATAATTTAATTTATTAAAATAATTTAATAAATAAAATATAATAATTATTAATGGTAATGAAGCAAATATAGTATATAATATTATAAATATACATGCATTAATTCGTTCAGGCTGATAACCTCACCCTATAATTAATAAAAAATGTAGGAAATAATCTAATTTCAAAGTATAAATAAATATAAAATAATTAATTGATATAAATCTTAATAATAATGATATTAATAATAATAATAAAATAAAGCTAAATATTTTTATATTTTTAAAATTTAATCTTACTATAAATATTAATATAATAATCCATAATGATAATAATGATAATATATATCTTAGTAAATCTATTCCTATTCCCCACCCACGGTTTACCTGGGTTGACGCGTGGTGTAGAATAAGCCCGCTACGATGTGGGGGCTCTGCACCCCCCGGCGGGGCTTGTAACTGGACCATTCCTCAGTTCGCCTGAGAAAGGGAAGGTGACCAAATGAGTAAACCTAGGGGAAGGTACCCCGAATTAAAAACCACCTATGGGAAATGTCCGAAAAAAACCAGTACATACCCCAGAGAGTGAACCCGGCTGGACCGGTAAGTCTCTCCACTGACTCCGATCAGGTGAAAGCCCTGGTGGTTGGTGGCGGCCCCACGGATTCTGGGGGGGGGGGGGCATTCGAACATTCTGTTGACGGTGCCGAAACAGACGGCGACCGCAAACGAGATCCATAGATCGGACAGCGCTAACAGCTTGGCAAGCGTTGCCAGTGCAGCAAGTGCATATAGTGCCGAAGTTAAGGAGACTGTGACAGGGTGGCTACAAGACCACGCCAGCCTACGAAGCAAACTTCAGATGGTGAGAGAGACAGTCTGGAAAATGACAAAAACGCTCACCAAGCAGAAGAATGTCAACGCACAGATCAAGGATGGACTTCCGCTTGTAGCATCCGTCTTAATAGAAGCTGTTACGCTTCTTGACAAGATGGAAGAGGCTGCTCAAAACCAGCCTCTCCAACCGGGAGGTAAGGGCCAACGGACCAGTAAGACGCTCCCAAAGAAAAAAAGGGTACGGGCACCATCCGACGGGGAAGGCATACCCCCACCAAAAAAGATAAGAGGGAGACACTCTCTCCCTCTACAAGCTTGACCAAAGAAGAGGACAACGCGAGACCACAATTCCACCGTGGGAACTAGCGGCCAGCAGGAAGGCAAAGAAGAAAGAACAAGGCATTCAGGAGAAAAGCCAGCAACCAAGGAAGAAGAAAGATGAGAAGGCACCGCGACAAAGGAGGGACGCTATTCTCATCAGACCAGAAACGGGGAAGACCTACGCCGAGATCTTGGGACAGATCAAGGCAACGGTAAAACCGGAGTAACTGAATGCGGAGGTGAAGTCCGTCCGTAAGACAAGAGACGGCGGCGTGCTGGTGGTTGTAGGCAAGAGCGATGACAAAATGGAATCGCTCAAGACGGCTATCCAAAGCGCAATCGGAGAAGCAGGCACAGACAGCGGCAAGATCCCCAAAACCACATTGGAGATCCGGGACATTGACAGCCTCACAACGAAGGAGGAGGTTGCTGACGCAATCGCAGCTGAGACGGGCTCCGACAACGAAGATGCAAAAATGCATCTGTTCAAGCCGAACACGAGGGAACAGAGGGTGGCAGTGGTCGAGATGGATCAGACCAAGGCCGCCGCACTGCTCAAAAAAGATCCGTATCGGGTGGGTTAACTGCCGAGTGCGTGTTCGAGCGAGCGTCACAATGTAGGGGATAGCAGAAACTAAATTAGTAATGACAGTAGCCCCTCAAAATGATATTTGTCCTCAAGGTAAAACATACCATATAAATGCAGTAGCTATAGTAAATAAAAAAAGTAATACCCCTATTATTCATGTTATTAATATAATAAATGAATGATAATATAAACCACGACCAATATGAATAAACATACAAATGAAAAAAAAGATGCCCCATTTATATGAATTAATCGAAATAATCACCCATAATTTACATCTTGAATAATATGAATAATTCTATCAAATGCTATTATAATATTTGGGGTGTAATGTATAGATAAAAAAAAGCCTGAAATAATTTGAATTATTAAACATAAACCTAATAAAGATCCAAAATTTCATCAAATAGAAATATTAATTGGAGTAGGTAAATTAATTAAAGAATTATAAATAATATTTATTAATATATATTTTTTAAATATTGATTTTTTCATATTAATTAATTTTACGTAAAGTTAATTTATTATTAATGGTAATTTTTACAATTATGGTTAAACATGTTAATAAATATAATATTGAAATAATTATTCTAATATTTTTATTATACATAAATATGTAATTAATATTATTATAAATTCTATTAATATAGAGAAATTCTTCGACGACCACCAGTATATTCTCTTTAACATCAACGAAGAATCCGCGAGCACAGCACGTAGGAATCAAGACCGGATGCCAAGATGGAACACCAGACGGATGGACCGAGAAGTACTCCAGGAGGTGATCCAAAGTGCGGAACTCCCATCCAGCGGACTACCGCACGAATTAATTGGACGAGAAAGAGCTATGCCGCTAGTAGAAAGAACTACTAAACTGGTAACTGAGATCTGCGACGGATGAAATCGCGGAGCTAAGAAGAGAAAGCCTCAAAGCCAGAAGAAGAGCCCAAAGGAAACAACCGTCCTGAAGCTCCAGATCTGGATAAGAAGCACGAAGAGGCGCGCAAAGAACTCAGAGACGCGATCAAACAAGCAAACGTAGGTGCTGGAGCAGGATTATCGACGAGGCAGAGAATGACCCATTTGGAAAGGGATACGTTATCGTAATGAGGAAGATAGGCGAAATGCGGCGAATGGAACCGATGGAGGCAGTTGCGATTGAGAAAATTATTGACAAACTGCCCCCCATTATATCTTTAATCTCCAAAATTAATATTTTCATAAACTATTTTTTGAATAATTTATGATAAAAACAATAATTACTATTCAAATCTACTATATTATTTTAATAATGTTTATTAGTATATTGATTATTTCCCTTCCATCCTATAACAAAAATATTCATCCTTTAATTTTTTGTTTATTATTATTAATATTAACTATTTTTAATTCAATAAATATTAGTCTCTTAAACTACACCCATTGATTTTCTTACATTTTATTTTTAATTATAATTGGTGGGATAATATTTCTTTCTTTACCAATTAAATTAATAATATTATTAATATTTATTATTATAATATTATTAATAAATAATATTTTCCTACCTTGAAATAACAAAATCATAGAACTTCTCTTCTCGTCTTTTTCGAGTCTGATGGGGTGGGTGGGGAACAGTTTGTCAATAATTTTCTCAATCGCAACTGCCTCCATCGGTTCCATTCGCCGCATTTCGCCTATCTTCCTCATTACGATAATGTATCCCTTTCCAAATGGGTCATTCTCTGCCTCGTCGATAATCCTGCTCCAGCACCTACGTTTGCTTGTTTGATCGCGTCTCTGAGTTCTTTGCGCGCCTCTTCGTGCTTCTTATCCAGATCTGGAGCTTCAGGACGGTTATGTTTCCTTTGGGCTCTTCTTCTGGCTTTGAGGCTTTCTCTTCTTAGCTCCGCGATTTCATCCGTCCACCAGTAAACTGGTCGCCTCTGGTGGCTGGTGGTCACCCTAGGCATAGTTGCGTCGCAGATCTCAGTTACCAGTTTAGTAGTTCTTTCTACTAGCGGCATAGCTCTTTCTCGTCCAATTAATTCGTGCGGTAGTCCGCTGGATGGGAGTTCCGCACTTTGGATCACCTCCTGGAGTACTTCTCGGTCCATCCAATCGGTCCAATCAAATTAGGTGTATAATAAAACGACCTGGTATTTTCTTTTGGGCAATGCTCTGAGATTTGTGGGGTAAATCATAGATTTATACCTATTGTATTAGAATCTACTAAAATAAATATATTTATTAATTGAATTAAAAATAAATAATTCAATTGAAGTAATTTGTTAATTATTACTATATTTTGATTAAAAAAATCAATTCTTACTTTAAGATACCAATTGAATAAAAAGATTAGTTAAAGAATAACCTTAATTTGTCAAATTAAAATTATTAATTGTTTTATTATCTTTTTCATACCACAAATAAGACCAATAATATGACTCACATTATATAGGTATTTTATCGTATTATTAATTATTAGTATATTAATAATATATTATTTAATTATTTATTTTAGGATTAAGTTTAATAAATTAAATGGAAATATATATATTTTTTTTAATAAATGATAATAAATTTATTTTCTATTTTTGACCCCTCTACTTCAGTGAACTTATCAATAAATTGAATTAGATCAATTTATATTATTTTATTTTATCCAAATTTATTTTGATTGATTCCCTTTCGTTGAAATTACTTATATATTAATTTATTTAAATATTTAATTAATTAATTTTTTATGCTATTAAATAATAAAATTAATGTAGTTAATATAATTATATTTATCGGATTATTTATAATAATTATATTAAATAATTTTATAGGATTATATCCATATATTTATACTTCTTCTAGACATTTAACTATAAGAATAACCTTATCTTTAACTTTATGAGTTATAATAATATTATTTGGTTGAATAATTAATACTAACCTTATATTTATTCACTTAGTTCCCCAAGGGACACCAAATCTACTAATACCCTTTATAGTATTAATTGAATCAATTAGTAATACTATTCGTCCAATTACTTTAGCAGTTCGATTATCTGCAAATATAATTGCAGGACATTTATTAATAACCTTAATTTCTTCTACTGGTAATAAGTTAAATATATTAATATTATTAGTTATATTATTAATTCAAAGTATATTAATTATTTTAGAATTAAGAGTATCAATAATTCAAGCTTATGTATTTAGTGTATTAAGATTATTTTATAGAACAGAGAAAAGTTATGAAAAAATTATACCAACCTTTTCATTTAGTAACAATAAGCCCTTGACCTTTATTATTATCGTTTAATTTATTAATTTTAATAATTAGTATAATAAGTTTATTTAATAATTTTAACTATTATATATTACTATTCAGAATTTTATTAGCAATTATATGTCTATATCAATGATGACGGGATGTTATTCGAGAAAGAACACTTCAAGGATTCCATACTAAATAGGTTGTTTCAGGATTAAAAATAGGGATATTATTATTTATTACTTCAGAAGTATTATTTTTTTTTAGAATTTTTTGATGTTATTTTCATATATTTCTATCACCTAGAATTGAAATTGGTAGAATTTGACCTCCGAAAAATATTATTACATTTAATCCTTATTATATTCCATTGTTAAATACTATTATTCTATTATCATCAGAAGTAACAATTACTTGATGTCATTATTTAATTTTATTAAAAATAAAAAAAATAGTTTTATTAGATTAACTTTAACTATTTTATTAGGGGTAATTTTTACAATTTATCAATATAAAGAATATAATGATTCTAGATTTACTATTTCTGATTCTATTTATAGCTCAGTCTTTTATATATCTACTGGATTTCATGGTATTCATGTAATTATTGGAACATTATTTTTAGCAATTAATTTAATTTGAATTTATTTAAATAATTATTCCAATATTCATCATTTTGGGTTTAAGGCTGCTGCTTGCGATATTGACATTTTATTGATGTAGTATGATTATTCTTATATTTATTAATTTATTTTTTATCTAGTTAATAATTTATATATTATATTAAGTAAAATTAATTTCCAATTAATAAGTCTATATGTATATAATTATAGTATAAATAATATTAAATTTATTAATTATTACAATAATAATTTCAATTATTTTGATTTTAATATTATTAATCAATTTTATTATTTCAAAAAAAATTAATAAAAGACGTGAAAAAATATCTCCTTTTGAATGCGGATATGATCCAATATCAAAAAATCGTTTACGTTTTTCTTTATCTTTTTATTTAATTTCAATTATTTTCTTAATCTTTGATGTAGAAATTTCTTTAATTCTACCAATAATTTTTTTATCAAAATACTACTATTATTTAAATTACTTAAATATATTAATTATTACAATTATTTTATTAATTAGTTTATATATAGAATGAAAAGAAGGAGCATTAAAATGATTTAAATAAGTTTAATAATTTATCTAAAAATATTAAATTGCATATTTAAAAATATTAATTTATTAATTTAAACTTAAAAAAAAATGAAGCTAAAATTTAGCTATTAATGTCGACTTAATATACAGGGTGAGTCATTTTAATCTTTAATCTCAATTATCTCGTTGGCAAAGCATGCCAGCGAAAAAAGTTTCGGGTAAAAGTTTTAGGATTTTCCCCTGGCTATCTGATGATGACCTTGACAATGCCATTGAGCGTGACCTTCAAGGTCATTTGAAGGTCAAGTCGATTTTTTCAAATAGAAACCCCTACTTTTGGCACCAGAAATGGAAAGAGCGGGAAATTTTACGTTTGAATATGACCTTGCCTTGACCTTGAATTCAATGGTCAAGGTCATTGGTCATGCCGATAACAGTACAACTGGTTAGCTGAACTCGAATGCATTCAAGGAGAAAATGTTACCCACAAAAGTTTTCAGTTTTCTCCCCGGCTGACGAATGGTCATCTTGACCCTGTCGTTAAACAGGATCTTCAAGGGCATTTCAAGGTCACGTTGATTTTTTGAAATGGAAACCCCTACTTTTAGCCCCATAAATGAAAAGAGAGTGACATGCGTTCAAAAATGAAAAAATTTTCAATATTTCCAGAAATTTTCAATATTTTCTAAAATTTTCGTAATTTTTTCAGTTTTCAAAAATTTTCAAAGTCATTCCATTATTTTGTATTAGTGTCAATTTTTGAGAGTGAACTACTCTTAACAGTTATGTAGATAGCAAAGGCTATAGCCGGGTTACTATGGTGAAATGGCCCCCTTGGAAAATGTATATATGTTATATACCATTCGATGGGGGATAAAAAAAAACTCCCATAGCCAAATTTTTAGCTCTCTGCCTAGTGCGCATGCGCAGTAACGTCGATAAACGTGTTTTTTTGATTTTATTATTTTCTGAAGTCCCTATAGGATAAAAATTTTTTTAAAAATTCACATTGGTGTATTTTTATGTCATGAATAACTGCAATTTTTTTGGGATTACATAACCTCAAATATCGGATCTAAAAAAATTATTAAAGTTTTCAATCGATATTTTGACCCCCTTGTTTTTGAGGTGCAACTTTTTAAGTAGACTTTTTTTGTGTACTTTTTCCCGTTCTTTACGATGGCACTAACGTTTTTTCCTTAAAAATGGTGGCACAACTCGATTTGAGCCAAAAACTGATTTTTTTGCCATTTTTTCACGTTTTTAGCTGGTTATGTTACAATTTAGTTACTAAAGTGACTCCTTTTGAGTAGTTTTGCATATCTTCCCATGAAAACATAATCAAATGAAATATTTTGTTCGCTCCAAGCCGTATTTTTTATATTATCTTACGTTTTCAATGATGGTCTTATCAGAATTTGAGGTAATAAAGGGTTTCTCTCTATATATAAAAAGAATATCGCCGCTGTCAGTGTCTGCTTTTCTCTTTAACCTAAAAATGCCCTCATTTGAGTGATTTAACGCCGAAAAAGGCCATTTTTGGTACCATGTAACCCAAAACTAACCTAAAAATGTCATAATGCAAGGGTTTTCACGCAAAAAAGCCTGTTTTTAGCTAAACATAGCCTTGAAATCGATCGTTTGAGGGTACTTTTGGCGTCTTGTGGTCTTAAAAAGGCCATATTTGGCTTATCTGCCTCTACTTAATTGATTATTCAAAATCTATTGACAGTAATAATTATCAGGTAAAAACGAATTGAAGTTAAGTATGTTCAATTCGTACAAAGTATAATTTATTATCTTCATAGGCTATTTAAAATAAATTATGGAACGTATACAAGTAGCTTTTTAAAAATAACGAATGTTCACAATAGAAAAAATGATTCACTCATCATTGTCACTATCTTCATCAATACACACTTCAATTTGATCATTAAGAAACATTTTAGACAGAATTTCAGCTGGTCGTATGATTTTTGATAAATATCTTCCATGTGAAAGATAATAGATTATGGCAGCAATATGCGCACAACATCCTATAGTACGGTTACCGTTAGCACAATCACAACAGTGTCTTAAGATGCTAGAATAACCAATACCATTTGGTTTATACTCAACGAAACATTTGTATTGTTTTCTGTTAATATGCCTGGATTGAACTTCAAGTTTGAGAATATTGTTAGTCTCTTTTGAATATCCAATCTTCAAATTATTATCTGCGTCAAGCATTTCCGCTAAGTAAGATATTGTCTGTTTAAGCTGATATGTTCCTGTAAACAGAATTTTCAAATCTTTTATTGTTAATTCAGGAAAGTCTGGTAAATCATCCGAAGTTATTATTTTAAATGGTAGTTTCCGACGACTCCATCTTTTGTCTGCTACTAAAACTGCTAATGTATTTTCAACATTTTTTCTAGATTGCATAGCACTAAATATTTCATCTTGCATGTCTTCATCAGAATCTAGGCGTTTGCCAAACAAGTTATTTAAGTAGCAAGAAATTTTACAATAAGATCCAGTATTTTTCACCATTTTATTATCAAGTTTGTGATCTAATAACCTATATTTTTTCTTTTGAACTCCGTGCACTGCTTCAACAACCCATCGCAGTTTTGTCGTGAATCTTGTTTCATTTGATTCTTGCGTAGAAAGTTGAGATTTTGAACCTTTGAGTGCAGGCATCAAAACAATATAACCCATATTTTCTAATTTTTGTTTAATGTCCCTGAAACCTCTATCCAGTATAAAAATGTCCCCTTGGCGAAGAAGTTTCTGTAAAATATTCTGCTTCTCTTCCAATATTTCAATCAGTATTGTAGCATCATTTTTATTTGCAAGATATGGACCTAACTGGTCAACAACATAACCATTAGTAGTACATATAGTAAATGGTTTAGTCAGAGGAACTTTTTTTTGGCCTGAATAAGATTTTCTTTGGTACTCGTTATTAGAGCTTTTTTCATGCCTTATATAAGTACCATCAGCAATCAAAATAAGTTGTTTACCAGGATGTAATTTCTTTGCCATATTAGAAGTTTGATTTTCAATCAATTCATTTCTGTCTACATTTTCTAATCCAAAGTGTTTTGGTAGTAAATCTTTTTCGAAAGATAATAATACTGATTGACAAAACCGAGATACTTGTTGTTCGCTTTCAATGTCAAATATTGTAGAGATGAGCGAGTTAGAATTCCCAGAGCGCATTTTGAATAAAAATACGACAATGGCTTGTGTCGCTGTCCTTACACAGGAATTCTTCAGAGAAGTGAGTTGATCTTTAAGATAATTAATATTTTCCCACGTTAATCCCGTAAAAACTTTCAATTTTTTTTCAGGCATGGAAAATTCAGCTACTGTATCTAATAAAGTTTCGTCTGCTTTCATTGATAATTGACTCAAAAATTGTAGTAATTCATCAATATATACCGTACTTGTAGTGGAAAAAATATTAATTTTATTTAGTTCATCTTCATAAAATCTTTTTTTAATTAAATGTGTGCAACAGCATCTATTGCCATGTGGAATAAAAACATTCATTTTACTATAAACTTGAATTCGGGCCTCTAAAGGAACTAATATATTATTAGTCTGTTTTTGGTACCCACAAACAAAGCAATATTTATGTGTCGCAATCGTCCTTTGAATAAGTAATTCCGTGGTTGCTCGTACTTTTTGTTCCTTTATTGTGTATACAGATGATTGTGTACTTTCCTGAGATGATGAAGTGACAGTTAGCTGAGAAAATGATTCAGAAACATTTGAATCTTGAGACGAAGCAGTTGCTGGAACATTAACCTTTTTAGGTTTAGAGCTTGATATGTATTTGGCTAATCGCTTTCTACATGAATCACAAATTACATCATGGATGTAAATATCTTTATTTGATAATTGTTTAGCATATTCGATTTCAACTTCAGATTCGATTTCCTTTTCTCGACCAATTGATTTTCTAATATAAATATTACACATGGCACATCTTCGATCATCGCGTTTCCTGATGTTATCTGACTCTTCATTACTATTAGATGCCATATTTATTTAACCATTAGACAAGAAGATCACTTCTGAAATAATAAAATATAAATATTTTACAATACATTTAAAAATGCTGTTAGTTAGTTTTTAAAAATCTAAAAAAATTGTTTGCCTTTTTTTAAATTAAAAACTAGAATGAATAATAAATATTACAAAAATATTATAATCTAAGTTCTTGTATAATCCAGTTTTCTCAGTAGCTTTACATGAAAAGTAAAAAAATAATATTGCCTAGTAAAAGTGAAATAAGTTGTATTTCATTTATAAGTTTTTTAAGCAAATAATTTTTTTTTGTCATAAAAACTGTATTGAAGTGCTTGCACCTAGTGATTTTATAAAATCAACAAACCTATGAAATTATTATATTCAATTTGTTTTTTTGTAAAAATATGTTCTTGTATCTAGACATGAATAATAGTGTATTTTAAAATAAATAAATAATGTTGTTTTTAATGATGTTTCATATACGTATGTGTTTAAAGCATAGGTTAGCTTGTGTTTACTTTATTCATTTTACATTTTTTTAACTTAAAAGTTAATTGACAATTAATAAGTTCGCATCCTATTAGTTCTATTTTTCATTTTTATTATTTCTCATGTATTGTTTTTATGTAAAACCAAATATTTTTTCTCATCTCATAATAATTAACTATAGTAAAAATCACATCATATATAGTCATATGCAGATATTTATGTGCATTTTTTATTAATTTGACAGTATTTTATACATAAACAAATTAATTATTGTTCAAGACTTTCTATATTTTATCAATTTAATCATACTTGTATAATTAATATACCGCATTACATCAAAACATGCAACTCATCAATCGTCAAATCCGTTTCTAGCAAAAGTTTATTGTCATATTTTATTCAAATGTTTTTCCTTCTTAATTTTATTTAGTTAATAGTTTCAACAACTTTATGTTTAACTAATTTCTCATTTTACTTTATGTGATTAGCCTAAATTGGTTAAGTTAAATAGATAAAGACTCGTTCCCCTTACATGCATTGTACGTATATCTATATCTATAGGATTGAAAATTCATTTTTATTAATTACTTTTTTGTTAGCTTATTGATTTAAAATCTGATTGCTATTTTTGTTTTAGGATAAGATCGGATCTTTATGCGAGTACTAAAACAGTTTATAATTTAATGTTGGTTTAAACTTTTGATTTTATGCAAGAATTTAATAACGTACACAACATGTTTTTCTTATTTAGCGTATAAAAAGGTCTAATAATTATCTGTTATTATTATTACATTATTATATTATTATATTATATTATTATATTATTATATCATATTATTATATTATTATATCATATTATTATATTACTATATTATCTGTCATTATTTTTGATACAATTACTCTTAATACTACAGAATTTATAATAAAAATTTTATTTTTCTACCCATTAATAAGTCTTACTCTGCATATACCGGTAAAATACAAGTGTATTTATTATAAATACATGGGAGATTTTTTATTTATCAGTAGGTTGGTTACAGTATTTTTTTCAAAACTCAAAGTGTCGGCATAAAAATAACATTTTAGATATTAATAATAGGTTTTGATTTTAAAGAAGTTATTTAACAAAATATTAATTTATTGTGTAATATGTATTAGAAATACATATAACCCTAATATCAAAGCATATAATCTGTGATGTCAAAACTTTTGAAAAACTTTGTTAAATCTTCATTTTTTTAAAAGATATGTAAAATATATAGTACTCACTTTAAATATACAAGATTGTTAGTTTTGAAGTAAACAGCAGAAAGATTTAAAGTAGCCGCGTCAGCCTTCGGTTCCAACTAACTCCAATGTATTTGAAAATAAATACTTAACTACTTTATTATTTTTTCTAGTATTGCTATCAATTATCAGTCAAAAGAAAAATCGAAACAATTTTTATTTGCTAGATTTTAATTTACTTTAAAAGTTATAAACTTATACTAACAGCGTTTTCACCATTCACTTGTATTAGTATATTATGGAGAAAGTACAATTGAGTCCGTCGTCCCGTACCGACCTCGGGACATACCGTCTGAAATAAGCTGTTTTTACGGGATTGGCTAATTCTGTACCGTCGATTGGGTTATCGAACAGAATTAGCCAATAATATAAAAGTGACTTATTTCAGACGGTATGTCCCGGGGTCGGTACGGGACGGGACGGGACGTATTGTACTTTCTCCCTTATATAGACAATTGTAAGAAAAAAAAAAATTAGTTTTGAAAAAAACAATGTTGGCCATTGGTTTGCGCATCGTTTAATTAATTAAGAAATCAAAATACTTTATTTGTTTATGCTCCTGATAATTCTTAATTTTATGATTGACCATTCACTACGCAGATCGTCTGCATTGCAGCCGCCGCGTCAACCGCGCGGCCAAGCATAACCTTTTATTATAAATAAAAATAAACAATAAACAAAAAAGTGCGACAGAGACAATACTTTCGACCAATCACAGAACGTTTAAAAAGAACATAACATTAGCCATCAGTTTTATAATAAGGTGATATCACAATTCTGATAAGACCATCATTGAAAACGTAAGATAATATAAAAAATACGGCTTGGAGCGAACAAAATATTTCATTTGATTATGTTTTCATGGGAAGATATGCAAAACTACTCAAAAGGAGTCACTTTAGTAACTAAATTGTAACATAACCAGCTAAAAACGTGAAAAAATGGCAAAAAAATCAGTTTTTGGCTCAAATCGAGTTGTGCCACCATTTTTAAGGAAAAAACGTTAGTGCCATCGTAAAGAACGGGAAAAAGTACACAAAAAAAGTCTACTTAAAAAGTTGCACCTCAAAAACAAGGGGGTCAAAATATCGATTGAAAACTTTAATAATTTTTTTAGATCCGATATTTGAGGTTATGTAATCCCAAAAAAATTGCAGTTATTCATGACATAAAAATACACCAATGTGAATTTTTAAAAAAATTTTTATCCTATAGGGACTTCAGAAAAAAATAAAATCAAAAAAACACGTTTATCGACGTTACTGCGCATGCGCACTAGGCAGAGAGCTAAAAATTTGGCTATGGGAGTTTTTTTTTATCCCCCATCGAATGGTATATAACATATATACATTTTCCAAGGGGGCCATTTCACCATAGTAACCCGGCTATAGCCTTAGTGCAGAAAAGCTTAATCGTGTTTTTTACTTCTTGCAAATCGATAATTATTATTGAAAAAAATCTGTTCCCCTGTTTACTGGTCTGTAACAAATTATTTTGATCTTGATCATGGCTGCGATTATGGTCCCAACGAAATCGTTGATATGATCATGATTTTGGGAGAAAGTCGAAATAATTATGCAGCAGCTGCCAGACTTTATGCTGAACGCTATCCCAATAGGAGACACCCAAGTAATGTTACTATTCAAACCTTAACTCAGAGAGCTCGAAATGGAGCTTTTGTTCGTCAACGCCGTCATCATGAATACGACGAAAACGATCCTCGTGTTATTACCATTCTAGCGATTATTCATCTTGATCCTCACTCACATTAGTACTCGACAAATAGAAAGAGAAATAGGTATACCTCAATCAACAGCATCCCGAATATTGAGAGCGAGAAGATATCATCCTTATCACATAACATTAACACAACAGTTAACTCCAAATGATATGATTTTGCGAGTACGTTTTTGTCGATGGGCAATACGAATGATTCAACAAGATCAAGACTTTTTCAGGCACATTCTTTTTTTAGATGAATCAACATTCAGAAACACTGGAGAATTGAATAGACATAATTGCCATTATTGGTCAGATGAAAATCCTCATTGGTTCAGGCCCATAGACAATCAACACCGCTGGAGTGTTATGGTCTGGTGTGGAATCATCAATGGCTATTTGATTGGTCCTTATTTCTTTGAAGAGAACGTGAATGGGGTAAACTTTTTGAGATTACTTCGAGACATTTTACCTGAATTACTAGAAAATGTAGACCTAGCCACAAGGCTAAGAATGTGGATCCAATTAGATGGAGCACCACCACATTATGCACGCATTGTTCGTGATTATTTAAACACCCGCTACAATGGCAGGTGGATTGGGCGAGGTGGCCTAGTTGCCTGGCCCCCTCGTTCACCTGATTTAACCCCTCCCGATTTTTACTTATGGGGATATCTTAAGAATGTTGTTTATGCTCAACGGCCAACAACGCTAGATAATATGATCGAACGCATTCGTACAGCTTGTGCAGCAATCCCTCGAGATGTTCTACTTAGAACCATAAGACAATTCAGAGCTCGACTTGATCTTTGCATCCAACAAAACGGCGGTAATTTCGAACAATTAATCAATGGTTAACTCCAGTTAACATTCCATAAAAATACCAAAAAAATAACAAAAAGGGAAAAAACAAAAAAAAACAAATAAAAAAAAATACAAAAAAAAAATAAAACAAAAAACAAAAAATGGGATGCTAAATCCTTTTGACAACCTCCTCGATGGTGCATCCTGGGTTCGGCTGATGTCAAAGGTAATTTCCGCACAAAAGATGATTTGTTTCCAAAATCACATGTTCGAACGTAAAATTTCCCGCTCTTTCCATTTCTGGTGCCAAAAGTAGGGGTTTCTATTTGAAAAAATCGACTTGACCGTCAAATGACCTTGAAGGTTATGCTCAATGACATTGTCAAGGTCATCATGAGATAGCCAGGGAAAAATCCTAAAACTTTTACCCGAAACTTTTTTCGCTGGCATGCTTTACCAACGAGATAATTGACATTAAAGATTAAAATGACTCACCCATATATATGGGACGTTTCACATCAACCGGACCATCAGTGCACCCAATATATATATATATATATATATATATATATATATATATATGTGGGACGTTTCACGTCAACCGGACCATCAGTGCACCCAAAATTTGGGTTAACCTAACAAGACGTTTGAGTTCTCAAAATGATCGTCTGGTCAAGGGCTTTTGAAAAAGTTCTGGCCTTTTCAAAAATCCAATGTGGCGCATAAAATATGGAGCCTGAAACCCACGTTTTCATAGAACATTCAACAAAAACAATAGTAAAAATGTTTTAATTTGTGAAATATTCCACCAAAAAGCATGTACAACTCATGATAGGACATATTATTGACAATGCTGACGGAATTCCAAAATCAAAAATGGCGGAATCAAAATGGTGGACATTATACCTCCACCAAACCCATTTTCCCGCAACAAATGATTTTTGATCAGTTTAAAGTATCGATATGGGGGTTTGTGAGGTCATTGAATCTTAGCTTGACCTCGAAATTTCAAAATTTAAAATGGTGGATCCAAAATGGCGGACATTATACCGTCACTAAACCAATTTTACCGCAACAAATGATTTTAGATCAATTTAAAGTATCAATATGGGGGTTTGTGAAGTAAATGGTTATAAATGTATTATCGGAATCAGTATTTGTGCACATGAATCTTATATTTTTCCGGTCGATTAGATTTTGAATAATCTGTCTGCGGTTTTTGCACTTACATTTTTCTATTGTTCTGTGTATATGTATATGCCTGCGTGGATGAAAAAAATATATAATTTAGCCAAATGAATCAATCTTTAATGACATTTTGTGCACTCTTATCAATTCTGGCTCCTCGTTCGTGGAGTTTTTACTGGTGATAAATGGCTTTCGCCGATATCATAAATTACTCTGTTCCTAGGTTCATTGGCATTTGAGTAATGCATGACTTTCAACGTTTCATTATTTTCTGGGATAAATCCATGCCCCATTTGTATGTTTGTGACAGGTGGACAGTTTTTAAATCTCTTTGTTAGGAATTGACGAGTTTGTTCGTGATTTTTTTTGGTGTATAAGAAAAATTTTATATTGAATGATCGCCCATTAGCCCATGAATCAAGAGCTTTAACATCTAGAATTGCTTTATTTTTGCAGCTTGTAAGCTTGCTCTTGTAGCTTCTCTCTTTACTATCGCTCCAACTCCATCGCAACTACCTTTTCCGTGTGCTGTTGCAAAACAGTGCCATTCAGCATCAACGCCAAAATCTCTCTTATGACTCATTAAACTACTCATTTGATAACGAGTTTTAAAATGCTGTTTAGCACCATCAGTAGCATATATTACCTTTTTTACTGTGGGACAAACCTTGCGAATTTCAGGTATAAGCTTTTGCTGCATTATGTATACTACAGTGGCATCATTAGTAGAACAGTCGGGCATAGATACTGTACTGAAATGCCTTAGCTTGCCTTCAGATTTATAATAAACAACAGCAGGAAAAATCGTACTTTGATCATTATTAAAATGAAATGCCTGTGCAGCATGTTGGGCTTTAAAAGCATAGTTCTCAGCAAAATCCAATTGAGCAAGAACCTCTTCATCTGAAAGATTATTTTTCTTCCCAGAAATAAACTTTGATTGTCCCTTAGCGATGAAGTGATGAGGTATCAACTTTTCTAGGCTAGAACATAAAGTTTCAATAAATTCTTGCGATGTTAGGCATTGTTTTATCAAAGTGTATCTATCGGTTGATTGCCACGTGCTGAAGATGACTTGATCAATATTGTGCTCATCCATAATGTTCTCAACGTAATTAGAAAACTTTTGAATGTCCGGACAAAATTTGCATTCATTCAAATAACAACTTGGTTTGGGATCCTCACATGGAACGAAATTCAAACAATCTTTATAATTCTTCAGAATATTGTTTGAGATTTTTTCTATATTTACTGCGTCAATCATCGCCTTGAAATTTTGATGTATCGTACATACACATACATTGTGTGTACCAGAGGATCCTGCAAAGACACAACATTTTGTTTTCAGTTCCGCAAACTTGGTAAGCCCAATCGGATGTACAGGAAACTGTTCTTTAAATTGATTATGAAGGTTCTGAATATCAGTAAGTAATAATCTTTTCTGCACTTTTATTTTTTCACCATAAATACTGACGGTATCTTTTTTATTTGGCATAATTCTGCTGTTAAGATCATTTTCGTAAAAATCTTCAACTTTCTGAGTAGTTTCTGTAGGTAATGTTTTTCCACTTTTTGCAACCGGAGAAGCCAAAACTCCATCTGATTCTCTTAACTGTTTTGCTTTACGAGCCATTCTGTGAGACACACCAAATTGGATCATAATTTTATGTATTGCCCAGTGTTCGGGCAAAATAGTAAGAATACTGACACGTAATGTGGGTTATGACAAATATCCGCCAGTTTATATTGGCCATATTGAATTTTGAAATTTCGAGGTTAAAATAAGATTCAGCGGCCCCTTAAACTCCCATACCGATACTTTAAACTGATTTAAAATCGTTCATTGCGGTAAAATAGTTTTGGTAGTTGTATAATGTCCGCCATTTTGGATCGGTCCATTTTGGATTTTAAAATTTCGAGGTTAAAATAAGGTGCAGTGGCCCCAAAAACCCTCATAAACTGATCAAAAATCATTTGTTGCGGTAAAATGGGTTTGGTGGAGGTATAATGTCCACCATTTTGATTCCGCCATTTTTGATTTTGAAATTCCGTTAGCATTGTCAATAATATGCCCTATCATGAGTTGTACATGCTTTTTGGTGGGATATTTCACAAATTAGAACATTTTTACTATTGTTTTTGTTGAATGTGCTATGAAAACGTGGCTTTCAGGCTCCATATTTTATGCGCCACATTGGATTTTTGAAAAGGCCAGAACTTTTTCAAAAGCCCTTGACCAGACGATCATTTTTAGACCTCAAACGTCTTGTTAGGTTAACCCAAATTTTGGGTGCACTGATGGTCCGGTTGACGTGAAACGTCCCATATATATGTATATGCTATAACTGACCTATCTACAATTTAAACCTTGAAATGTAAACATTTAAGTGTTCAATGCGAACTCCGACCACCAATAAATTGATGGAGATATTTTTTACAGTGCACAAGTCCCTGCGTAGGTCCTAGAATGGCAGGGAGCCTGTATCATTTTTATCCTCCAATGACTTTCTTTATTTTGATGTATGCTATTTCTGTGATTTTTGTAGGAATGATCCAAGCAATTTATAAGCTTTATTATAATATGAATTTTAATTATTTGTAGTTTCTGCAGGTAATGTTTTTCCACGTTTTGCAACAGGAGAAGCCAAAACTCCATCTGATTCTCTTAACTGTTTTGCTTTACGAGCCATTCTGTGTGACACACCAAATTGGTTCATAATTTTACGTATTGCCCAGTGTTCGGGCAAAATAGTAAGAATACTGACACGTAATAGATCGATCTCCGGCAGGGATTGGAATTTGTTTTTAAGTCCAGTTAAAATATCTGTAAGATCATATACATATAATAATTCAAATTTATTCAATTATATGTATATACAGGGTGGGCCATTTTAATCAAACCAGTCTAATAACTCCTAAATTAAGCCATGAACAGAAAAATTGTTCAGATGAAAGTTGTCCAGGATCAAGGGGGACATCTTTTTGTGCAATTAGTTTTGACCTTGAACTCAAATTTCAAGGTCATTTGAAGGTCAAATTTTTTTTTAAATAGGAACCCCTATTTTGATAGCAGATTCGGAAAGAACAGGAAATTTTACGTCCGAAACGGTGTTTCAAAATTTTTTTCATGACCTTCTCAAGTTCATTTCAAGGTCAAATGTTAAGAAATACTGTAATTGCTATTTAATCGCATTTTCTGATAGAATAATCGTAGTTAATGTACTTTTATGATGAATATTCAAACCCAATGTGACAATGACCATGAAAATATTTACCTCGAAAACAAAATAATACCCTAATTTCAGCGCTACCCAGGAACAACGACGTGGACGTATTAGGATTATGTTCCCTTTGGGGTGCTTTTTTAACGTGAGTCCCCTTGCCTCTCACTGGGGTGCTTGTTTACTGTGAGTCCCCTTGCCTCTCACTAGGATGCTTGTTTAACATTCGTTAATTTTTAGTGGTCAAAAGTAAATTTTGAAGTAAACATGATAATTTTATGATAATTTTATAATATCTGAGTTCTTAATGGGAGTGGGAAATGGAACGTTAAAAATCAATGTTGTCAATTCATTCACGGTCGAAGCAGAGTCAAGTAAAAGTTTAACGTTTCAAAAGCGTAAAAAATGGTTAAACAATAAAGGTAGGATGTTAAAAAATACATTATTTAAGATAAAATATTAAACAGCATTTTGCTTTTGTAATATTAAAAAAAGTGCATCACTTGCAGTTTAGATGTTTTTTTTTAGTTGAATTTCTTTAATCTAATATGAATTGTCACGATTGTTCTCACGCTGTCTTCAATTTAAATCACAATGTCTTAACGTAAGAAAATAAGAAGTTACAAATTTGATTTAAAAATTATACAGTTTGAAAATTCCTCCTTTTTTGTTGTCACTTTCTTATTTTGGTTTAGTTTCAATTTCAATAAAGAGTGAATGTAAATAAAATAGTTTTTCTTATTATAAACAAAATTTTCAACACGGGCGATTATCAATCCAATGAAATTGTTGATATGATAATGATCTTAGGCGAAACCCAAAACAATGCCAGAGCCGCGGTGCGACTCTACGCTGAACGCTTTCCTCTAAGAAGGCGTCCTACTCACGACACATTACTCAGATTACTTCGAAGAGCTCGTGATGGACATCTTCGTCGTCAACGCAAACACCACGAATACAACGAAAATGATCCTAATGTTATAGCCGCCTTAGCAGCTGTTCATCTCAATCCACAAATTAGTAGTCGACAAATTGAAAGAGAAATCGGTATACCACGAAGAACAGCATTGAGAATTCTCAATAATCTCCACGATCACGATTACCACATAAGATTAGCTCATGAGCTGAGGCCACGCCATTTTCTAATGCGTATTAGCTATTACCAGTGGGCTTTAGGAGTTTTACAAAATGATACAGATTTTTTCAGATTTGTTATGTTTTCTGACGAGGCTATATTTCGCAGTGATGGTCAATTAAATAGGCACAATAGTCACTACTGGTCACCTGTAAATCCCCACTGGTACAGGGCTATTGACCATCAAAACCGATGGAGTTTAATGGTGTGGTGTGGGATCATTAATGGTTACCTGATTGGGCCATATTTTTTCGATCAAAATATTAACCAGAATAGCTATTTAGCATTGCTTAGAGATCGACTGCCAGAGCTTTTAGAGGATGTTGACTTTCTGACGTTTCGGACGTAAAATTTCCTGTTCTTTCCAAATCTGCTATCAAAAATAGAGGTTCCTATTTAAAAAAAAAATTGACCTTCAAATGACCTTGAAATTTGAGTTCAAGGTCAAAACTAATTGCACAAAAAGATGTCCCCCTTGATCCTGGACAACTTTCATCTGAACAATTTTTCTGTTCATGGCTTAATTTAGGAGTTATTAGACTGGTTTGATTAAAATGCCCCACCAAATTTATTATATATATAATAAATTAAATTATTGCTAAAATTTTCAAAAAATTTTGTGCTTTATTTATTAACACTAATATATATATATATATATATATATATATATATATATATATATATCACCGGGGCTGCCGGACAATAAGAAAGCCATAAATCTCTGGCAACCAAATCCAAATAACTGGAAATCGATGCCGCAATGAGGGAAATTACAATAAAGAAAACCATTGCAGATGGCCAGGCTAGGGGCCGCGTACTAAGGGGCGCTGATTAATAAAAGAGGATCTTACCCCCGCTGAGACACACACTCTCCCAAATTCCTGATTGGCTAGAATCTTCCCTATGCTTATGCATTACACTCATCCCTATCAATACACTGTTTATAAAAATCCAAGCCCAGTTTCTAGCGAAATGTCGATAGATCACTCGAGCATCGAACTCGGAGCTTTCGCGAAACAGTGCGCATTAATAATTGATTATTTGGAGCTTGTAAATGGGCCAGGAGCGCTGCTTTTTCTTTGTTAATAAAAATCCAAGCCCAGTTTCTAGCGAAATGTCGATAGATCATTCGAGCAGCGATTTCGGAGCTTTCGCGAAAGAGTGCACATTGAAAATTCATTTTTCAGAACTTGTAAATCGGTCAGCAGCGGCGCTACCCGTTGTTCATGTAAATCGGAGCACAGCTTCTCGTGAAACGTCCGTAGATTGCTGGAGCTTCTCTCTTGGAGCTTTCGCGAAAGAGTGCGCATTAATAATTGATTATTTGGAGCTTGTAAATCGGCCAGGAGCGCTGCTTTTCCTTTGTTTATAAAAATCCATGCCCAGTTTCTAACGAAATGTCAGTAGATCACTCGAGCAGCGATCTCGGAGCTTTCGCGAATGAGTGCGCAATAATAATTGATTATTTGGAGCTTGTAAATCGGCCAGGAACGCTGCTTTTCCTTTGTTTATAAATATCCATGCCCAGTTTCTAACGAAATGTCAGTAGATTACTCGAGCAGCGATCTCGGAGCTTTCGCGAATGAGTGCGTATTAAAAATTATTTATTTGGAGCTTGTAAATCAATCAGCAGCACTGCTTTTTCTTCGTTTATAAAAATCCAAGCCCAGTTTTTAAAGAAATGTCAGTAGATCACTCGAGCAGCGATTTCGATGCTTTCGCGAATGAGTGCGTATTAAAAATAGATTATTTGGAGCTTGTAAATCAGTCAGCAGCGTTGTTTTTCCTTTGTTTATAAAAATCTATGCCCTTTTTCTAGCGAAATGTCGATAGATCATTCGAGCAGTGATTTCGGAGCTTTCGCGAAAGAGTGCACATTGAAAATTCATTTTTCAGAACTTGTAAATCGGTCAGCAGCGGCGCAACCCATTGTTCATGTAAATCGGAGCACAGCTTCTCGTGAAACGTTCGTAGATTGCTGGAGCTTCTCTCTTGGAGCTTTTGCGAAAGTGTGCGCATCGAAAATGATTTTTTTAGAGTTCGCTAAGCGATCAAAAGCGTTGTTTTTCCTATGTTAATGAAATCCGAGCCCATTTTATAGCGAAACTTATGTAGATTACTGGAGCAGCGCTCGCGGAGTTTTCGCTAGAGAGTATGCATCACGAATCGATTTTTGAGTGCTCGACAATCAGCAGGAGCAGTGTTTCCCTTTCGTTTATATAAATCCATTCCTAGTTTGTTGCAAAAAGTCCGTATATCGCTGGAGCAGTGCTCTCAGAGTTCTCGCGAGAGTGTGCGCATTTTTATTTAATATTTTAGAACTTGTTAATCGGTCAGAAGCGGCGCTACTCGTTGTTCATTAAAATTCGAGAACAGTTTCTCGCGTAATGTCAGTCGATCGCTGGGGCTGCTGTCTCGGAGCTTTTGCGAGAATATAAAAATCCAAGCTCAGTTTCTAGCGAAATGTCGATAGATCGCTTAAGCAGCGCTCTCAATCGCTTGTAGCGCTTGTGCATTATGACACAAACGTTTCTTGCAGTTTTTGGAAATTTAGCTGCACGATGGTCTCGGATCCTTATCTGAAAAGTAAGTGCTATAAATGATACACCTGAACCCTTTGTTATGTTTAATAGATACGGAGTTTTTAAAAGTCGATTTTCAGTTAATTGTGTACATAAAATAATGTACAAATTTTTTTAAATGTAAAAATCGAACCGAGCTTTTCGGCTTTGCCAATCGCGCCATCGGCCTCTGGCGCGTAGTCCTTAATACAAGCCAGCATGTTAATGGAGAAGAGAAAAATCTCTGTAGCGAGCTTCTCCGAGCTTTGGTGACAAACTGCTTACTATCAATCCACTTTTTCGACGCGGCAAATTGGGCCTTCAGTTTCTGTCGAGCCGGCTTCAAAAGTACAAGCCAGTTTATCGATCAAAAGTCATTGATGAATAGCCCTCTTCAGGGATTTTTAGCTTTTTGATTGATAAACTGGCTTATGCTTTTGAAAGCGGCGCGTCAGAGGTCGAAGGCGTCATTTGCGGCTTCGAAAAAGTCCGTTAATCGTGAGCACTTCTTTATTAAAGCTCGAAAAGGCTCAGTCCAGGGATTTTTCTCTTTTTCGTAGACATACTGGCTCGTATTTTTTGGAGACATCGTGCCAGAGGCCGAAGGTATGATTCGCCAGAAGAGTCTCTCTCCACAGCATACGCCTATTTTGTAATGAAAAACAGAAAGACTGCCAGCTCTAGGATTCTGTAGTAAGGGCGTGAAAGTTTTTTGAGTAAACTGACATTTTTTCTTATGCCGAATTGCCGGAGACGCTCAAGATAAGTCTCTCTTCGAAGCTCACCTCTATTCTCTAGCAGAATACAGAAATACCGCAAGCTTTGCGATTTTAGATCTAGCGCATGCAAGTTCTTGTAGTAATTCTTCTTTTTTCCCATGATGAATCGTCTGAGAGGCTCAAGAGAAGACTTAACAAAGAAAAGATTATCGCTCGCCATAGTACACGCGAGATAAGTCTCTTTTCGTTGCTCAGCTTTATTCTTTAGTAAAAAACAAAAAGACTGCGTGCTTTGCTATTTCTGAGCAACTGCGTGAATGTTGTTTAAGTAAGCCGACTTTGGTTTTGGAGCTTTGTTTCTCGCTCTCGCTTGCCTTCTTCTATGCGCTATCATATTTTTGAAATAGAGATTAAAAAACTCTAATAAAGAATCTCAGAGCGTGAGGTAGTTAGTATTAAGAACATTCATTTTGGAGTTTGGTCTCGATCTCGCTCGTTCCCTTCGATATGCTATCGTATTTTTTAAAAGGAGACTTTCTTATACGGAATTTCGGCTTATGGGGTAACTGGATTTAAAATTTGTTTGTTTAGCTTCGTCACTCGCTCCCGCTTGCCCCCCTTGATGTGCCATTATATTCTCTTAAAAAATACTCTTTTGTAAAGAATCTCGCGACTACGAGCTTACTTCTACTTTTTTATATCTTTAAAGAATTGGCCAGTTAAAAGTAAAAGCAGACTTAAACAATTTTTTATGGTCTTTATTTAAATTACATAAAAGTGAAGTATTTTAAGCACATAAAGCACACATAAATACACATACCTTATTAATTTTTTTACTGGCTTAATCGAATCAGAATGTCTTTGATAACAAATGAAAATCATTACCGAATTTCACGCGATACCATTGATTTGTTCTACCTATTAAAACGGTTTGAAATTGAAGAGAAAAATTGAGCTTGCTATAATCGATTGGTTAAAATAGTAGTCCACTAGATGCCGAAGACAGTTTTGTTTAAGTTTGCTGATAATCCTTGTAAATATAGAAAACTGATAGATGTTTTATCGAGAGAAAAAGATATTCCAGACTTTCTGTCGTCGACGTTTTTAAGGACGATATTCTCCGAAGTTTTTTCTTATCGTCCTTCTTCTGAAGAGGTCCAACAGTTGAAAGATTTTTTTATCTCTCGTAAAGAGTGTATTCGGCTGCACATGCAGTGAGTATTTCGATTTTAACATATCTAATTATTAGACCAAAAGCGTATATTAAATGACGATTATAATTACTACTTGAAAGTGCTACAGATGTATGTATGTAATTATACCTCTAATAATTGCGTTTTCGATTTAAATTTATGCCCAAGTATAGCCTTTTAACATTGAACTCGAATATTGTAGAAATATGTTTGGTAGCAATTATCAGGAACCCAAAATCGTTTTGTATACACTAGAGGAATTCATCTTCAAAGTTTCAGTTTATTCTCTTAATTAACTTTCGTCTAACCATAGAACATCCTTACATACAACTTTGATCTTATGAGCGTTTTCTTTGACTCAAAAGCGCTTTATATTAAATTTCATAACTGCGCATAATTAACTAACCTATATTTTTCTAAACTTTATGCAAGGTGGAAAAAAATCCTAAAATTTTATTGGATGAACAAGAAACAGAAATTTCTAATAAATTAAAGCTCTATCACGTCATTATTAACATGTCAGTTGATACTCCACATTTCGGATCTGATTTGATGAATGAAATAATTGAAGAAGCTTGGCAATCTGAATCTCCTAAAAATGGCTTATCCATAGTTAAAAGCTTTCTGAAAAATCACTATCAAGCAATGAAGAATGATAAATACTTGCCTGTTCCCGAAAAATGCAGAGGATACAAAATTATAAAGGTATTTTGTAATCCTAAGTCAAGTTTAATACTCTTTTATAATTACTATCAGTTGCATACGCGAGTATGAAGTTAAAATCTATACTACTAACAATAAATTGAAAAACATAAACGTTATACTTGAATATTAATTTTAATATTATAGAACAAACTAGTCTATTTTGGAGAAGACAGCGAAATTTCAAAAGAAAAGTACAGGTGCATGAATGTTGTAGATCAGTCCAAGACTATGTTAAATTGGATGTAATTTTCAAAAGAGAAAATCCGTAATTTGACAGTTAGCGAGTGTGTATTGGAAATTACTGACATAGATAATGCTCATTTACCTGATTCATTTTTAGACGAAGACGTAGACATTTGCATTTTACAAAATTTTATGAAAAAATCTGCTTTTGAACAACTGCAACAAAGAGTACAGGATAAAAAAACGAAACAAAAATTCACGTGTATCAAATGCTCTAAATCTGTTCATACCAACTGTATTCAATGTGATAGTTGCTTATTATGGTTTCATTATTCATGTAAACATAGAAGTACCTAAAAACGCATCGTATTTCAGTGACCACGATTGGTACTGCTGCAAATGTAATTCTATCTAACGATTCTTACACATGAATGTGATTCAACTATTAAATATAAATAAAATTGATATTATTCTTGTATTTTTTATAAGTAAAGAAAATTGTATACGATATTTATGGTTACGTAAGTATACACTACTCACACTTGCTCTTTTATGGCCATTCCACTTGCGCGGGAATCACCTACTTTGCATACGCATATCGTACACTGTACTATTCTATGTGTTGTTATAGGTTTCTAATAAATGAACAAGCTTATTATATTAAGGAGCAAACGCGGTAAGTTCTTCCACTTGTCCATTTCTCATGTCCCGCGGAAAGCTACGAAAACTCGTAAAGATACACCCTTGTGAAGTGTTACCTTATTTTTTTAATGAATAAACAAACCACAACTAGGTTCTCGACGAGCTATTGCGCAAAAGATCTTCAACTAAACACATTTTTATCTAACAGCGAATCCCCAAACAAGCTACAGATAAGTCTCTCTTTACATAGCAAATCTTAAGCAAGTCTTGATGAGTATCGCTTTCCACAGCACACATCTACACTTAATGAAAAGCAGAAAGACTGCAATCAGTAAGATTTAGAAATTAAAAGCAAGCGCGTGAAACTGTATCTCAAAAATCCGTGAGAAGCGCCGCTACCTTTTGCTCATCAAAACTCGAGTCCAGTTTTTAACAAACCGTTGATAGATCGCTAGAGAAGCGCAGCCCCTGGTTCATCAAAGCTCGAGCACAGTTTCTCGCGAATCGTTTGTAGATCGCTAAAGATGCGCTCTTGGAGCTTTCGCAAGAGAGCTCGCATGCAAATTGTCTTTTCTGAGCTCGAGAATAGGCAGCAGCAGCGCTACCCCTAGTTCATCAAAGCTCGAGTACAGTGTCTCGCGAATCGTTGATAGATCGCTAGAGAAGCGCACTCGGAGCTTTCGCAAGAGCGCTCGCATGAAAATTGTCTTTTCTGAGCGTGTGAATCGGTCTGCAGCGGCGCAACCCCTTATTCATGGATAGCTGAGCACAGCTTCTTGCAAAAAGTTGGTAGATCGCTGGAGCTTCTCTCTTGGAGCTTTTGTAAAAGTGTTCGGATCAAAAATTTATTTTTCAGAGTTTGTAAAGCGGTCAGGAACGATGCTTTCTTTTTATTAGTAAAAATCCGAG
This sequence comes from Nasonia vitripennis, assembly GCF_009193385.2. NCBI lineage: Eukaryota > Metazoa > Arthropoda > Insecta > Hymenoptera > Pteromalidae > Nasonia > Nasonia vitripennis. Next base: position 64,133 of record NW_022279593.1, on the reverse strand, counting down.
CACATTCTCTAGCGAAACGTCGGTGGATCGCTGGAGCAGCGATCTCGAAGCTTTCGCATAAATATGCGTACCAAAAATTGATTATTTAGAGCTTGTAAATCGGACAGGAGAGTGCTTTTCCTTTTTAATAAAAATCCAACCCCAGTTTCTAGCGAAATGTCGATAGATCGCTTAAGCAGCGCGTTCGTAGCTTTCGCAAAAGAGTGCACAATGAAAATTGATTTATCAGAGCTTCTGAATCGGTCAGCAGCGGTGCTTTTCCTTCATTGATAAAAATTCGAGCCCAGTTTCTAGCGAAGCATCCGTAGATCACTGGAGTACCGCTCTAGGAGCTTTTGCGAGGCAGCTCGCTTAAAAATGTTTTTTTTAGAGCTCAAGAATCAACAGGAGCAGCAAAATTCTTGTTAAAAATCGATTCTTCAGAGCTTGAAAATCTGCCAGAAGTGTCGCTATTAGCATGTCGTAGTCTAAAGCACCTTTGCCACTGAGTGCAAGATTGTTTACCTGCTGCACCGACAGGGCATATGCCAACTTTCGTGCTACATGGACGTCGGATCGCTTATTGACAAGTTGTTCCTGTCTGCAGATGAACCAGAGCTTGCAGCCGCTGCCAGAAACTTAGCAGTACTCGCAACACCTTCGCTCTTCTCTGAAGAGGTCTCTTTCAGGGTAAGCTTTCGCATAGAGCTTGCAAGCTTGCCCTTCACGTTTGACTCGAGATTGAGAGCTTGGAGGAAATTTTTCCTGGGAGCTGCGAGAAGAGCTACTAAAGACGGCGGTGAGCGCTTTAGTCGAGGCTCCTGGATTACCGGTCCTAGCGAAGCGTCCGTAGATCGCTGGAGTACCGCTCTAGGAGCTTTTGCGAGGCAGCTCGCTTAAAAGTTTTTTTTTTTAAAGTTCAAGAATCAACAGGAGCAGCGCTACCACTGGATAATTAAAGCTCAAGTCGTGTTTCTTGCAGAGCCGTTTCAATGAAAATCCGAACCTAGTTTACAGCGAAACGTCGGTAGATCGCTGCAGCAGCGCTGTTGGAGCTTTCGCGAGGCAGTTCGTGGTAAAATTGTCTTTAAAGACATTAAGAATCGGCAGGGGCACTGCTACCCTTCGCTCGTTGAAGCCTGAGCACTGTTGCTCGCAAAATGTCGGTAAATCGCTGGAGCAGTCGTTTTGGAGCTTTCGTGAAAAAGTTGTTTCGTGAAAAAACTGATTTTTCAGAGTTCGAAAAATTGGTTATAATCGACGCAGTGTTTCTTAATAAAAAGGTCTACTTCATTGTTTTTTCCTATAATAATTACAGATTTTATAACTGATAACGAGGCTTAGCAATATACACTACGCAGAGTAAGCGAAACAACGAACAGTAGGCATTCATAGCCGGTAGTGGTATAAAAATCCATGAATAACTGAAATAAGACTTCCGATGTGCTTTAGCGTCCATATAGTGCAAAATCATTAACAAGGGTTGGCAGATAATTGGCAGCTTTCGGCAGTTACTGAAAATAAATTATCGCAAACTTATTATTTTAAATTGATAGTTTTTTTAAATTGAATTGTTATTTATTCTACTTGAATTAGCGATTTCTGTATTTCATGAGTTGCTGAAATTGTCCACCGTCTGCTTGTATGCACAGCTGAAATCTTCTGCGCAGTTGCTCTCTTGCTCTTCTTAATTCGCCAGCACGAATCGCAGCGCATGCATTTCGCAAGCGTTGCTTTATATCATCAGATGTAGTAGCTGGCTGAAAGGTAAAGTTAGTAAAAAACAAGCTATTATGAAATCAAATAAGATTATAGCCAATAATTGTGAGAATATAGAGAATTTTTGAATTTCTTTACCTGTGTGTAGCAGATTCTCTTAATATTACCGAAAAAATAATAATCCATGATGGTTAAATCAGGTGATCGTGGCGGAAATCTTACGTGTGGTGAATTTAAGCCAATCCACCTTTCAGGAAATCGTTCCTCTAAGTAGTCAGTGACTACGGCAGCATTGTGCGCTGGGGCTCCATCCATTTGCCACCACGTCTGATTTTGAGGAATCGGATTGTCATGTAAGCGACCATTAATGAGCCTCAATAGTCTGCGATATCTCCTTGCAGTCAAATTTTGATTATAAAATATCGGACCTATAATCCGATCTCCGACAATCCCGATCCATACGTTGAACTTCCACATTAATAAATATGTGAAAAATTGTAAAATGGAAGTCTGATTGACGTTTGCCTTTAACGTGAACTTACTCACTATGCTGCCTGTCATTTTCTATAAACCAATGCGGGTTTTGCTCGGACCACATCCTTGTAACTTGCTTATTAATTGGTCCGTTATTGGTGAATGTGGATTCATCGCTGAAACAAACTCGTCTAAAGAAATGTGGATTTCTCGCCAACTGTCGCAGACCCCATTCGCAGTATGCCTGGCGTCTTCCGTGGTCACGTTGGAAAACTTTTTGCACCTTCGTGGGCTTGTACGGGCGTCTGGTCACTCTTACAATTCTTCGTACAAATTCTTTCGATACATCTAAATATAAAAATTGAATTAAGTATAAAAATAAATCCAAACAATACTGATTGCTCACTAACACTCGCTTAGAAGGAGCAGAAAGGGTAGAAAGTAAGCACATATTATATAGAAAATGCGGATTACGTACTGAATTGTCGTGCTAAGGCCCTTAAACTTAAACGAGGATTGTCCGTTAGAGCCTAATTAATACGATCACTCATCAAGTTTTGATCACCCCGCACAGGCTGTACGCAGCGACGGTGCTCCACCTTGATCGCTGACGCACTCTTTCAAGAAGTCTATCATAACCCAATTTTTTTTACTAGGACAATATTTTTTAGCTATTTCCTTAATAACAATTATTAACCTACCTGTAGTACGAAGGTCGAGATGGTTGAGGCTGAACATGTGGATATTGTTCCAAGAACATCCGGCTAGCATTCAAAACGTTATTATTTTGCGCACAGAGGCACCGGAACATTGCCGTGTGAATCTGATCACGATTCATAATAAATCACGTTTTCATCTCTCTTTCTTAGTAAGTACACAAGTTACATCAATCAGTATTACTATTTACACTATTTACATAAATTTAAACTAAATTCACATTTGCGAAAATGATCGCACCTTAGCGAGATACGCGTTGCAAAAACGTCAAATCAGGGAGCACATGACTATATATTTATCTAGAAACCAACTAAACAAAAAGAAACAAAAAGTCCGACATATTCGAACGTCCATAGATCTTCAATAAAATTGTACATACTGTTCCTTTTTTATATTTTAGATTAATTAGCCCATTTCACGTGCTACTCTGCGGCGAAGACGTCAAACGTGCTAGTGTTCACGGCGAAGTTGTGAATATTGCTAATTGCCAAAGATAATTTTGGGAGCAAGTCTTTCTTGCTGACGTTGCCCGTCGAAAACGTGAATTTGGAACAGTAGGACCGGTAATTCAGGAGCCTCGACCAAAGCGCTCACCGCCGTCTTTAGTAGATCTTCTCGCAGCTCCCAGGAAAAATTTCCTCCAAGCTCTCAATCTCGAGTCAAACGTGAAGGGCAAGCTTGCAAGCTCTATTAGAAAGTTTACACTGAAAGAGACCTCTTAAGAGAAGAGCGAAGGTGTTGCGAGTACCGCTAAGTTTCTGGCAGCGGCTACAAGCTCTGGTTCATCTGTAGACAGGAACAACTTGTCAATAAGCGATCCGACGTCCATGTAGCACGAAAGTTGGCATATACCCTGTCGGTGCAGCAGGTAAACAATCTTGCACTCAGTGGCAAAGGTGCATTAGACTCCGACATGCTAATAGCGACACTTATCGCTGCTCGAATGATCTATTTACATTTCGCTAGAAACTGGGCTTGGATTTTTATAAACGAAGAAAAAGCAGCGCTCCTGACCGATTTACAAGTTCTGAAAAATCAATTTTGAATGCGCACTTTTCCGCGAAAGCTCCGAGATCGCTGCTCGAGTGAACTACTGACATTTCGTTAGAAACTGGGCTTGGATCTTTATAAACGAAGAAAAAGAAGCGCTCCTGACCGATTTACAAGTTCTGAAAAATGAATTTGCAATGTGCACTTTTTCGCGAAAGCTCCAAAATCGCGGCTCGAGTGATCTACTGACATTTAGTTAGAAACTGGGCTTGGATCTTTAGAAACGAAGAAAAAGCAGCGCTCCTGACCGATTTACAAGTTGTGAAAAATCAATTTACAATGCGCACTTTTCCGCGAAAGCTACGAACGCGCTGCTAAAGCGATCTATCGACATTTCGCTAGTAACTGGGCTTGGATTTTTATTGAACAGGAACAGCAGCGCTCCTGGCCGATTTACAAGTTCTGAAAAATTATTTTTCAATGCGCACTTTTCCGCGAAAGCTACGAACGCGCTGCTTAAGCGATCTACTAACATTTCGTTAGAAACTGGGCTTGGATTTTTATAAATGAAGAAAAAGCAGCGCTGCTGACCGATTTACAAGTTCTGAAAAATTAATTATCAATGCGCACTTTTCTGCGAAAGCTGCAAGATCGCTGCTCGAGGGATCTACTGACATTTCGTTAGATACTCGACTTGGATTTTTATAAACGAATCAAAAGCAGCGCTTCTGACCGATTTACAAGTTCTGAAAAAATATTTTTCAATGCGCACTTTTCTGCGAAAGCTGCAAGATCGCTGCTCGAGTGGTCTACTGTCATTTCGTTGGAAACTGGCCTTTTATTTTTATAAACGAAGATAAAGCAGCGCTTCTCACCGATTTACAAGTTCAGAAAAATGAAATTTCAATGCGCACTTTTCTGCGAAAGCTGCGAGATCGCTGCTCGAGTGAACTACTGACATTTCGTTAGAAACTGGGCTTGGATTTTTACAAACGAAGAAAAAGCCGCGCTCCTGACCGATTTACAAGTTCTGAAAAATCAATTTTCAATGCGCACTTTTCCGCGAAAGCTACGAACGCGCTGCTAAAGCGATCTATCGACATTTCGCTAGAAACTGGGCTTGGATCTTTATTGAACAGGAACAGCAGCGCACCTGGCCGATTTACAAGTTCTGAAAAATGAAATTTCAATGTGCAGTCTTTCGCGAATACACCGAGATCGCTGCTTAAGCGATCTACTGACATTTCGTTATAAACTGGGCTTGGATTATTATAAACAAAGAAAAAGCAGTGCTGCTGACTGATTTACAAATTCTGAAAAATCGATTATTAATGCGCACTCTTTCGCGAAAGCTACGAACGCGCTGCTTAAGCGATCTATCGACATTTCGCTAGAAACTGGGCTTGGATTTTTATTGAACAGGAACAGCAGCGCTCCTGGCCGATTTACAAGTTCTGAAAAATGAAATTTCAATGTGCAGTCTTTCGCGAATATTCCGAGATCGCTGCTTAAGCGATCTACTGACATTTCGTTATAAACTGGGCTTGGATTATTATAAACAAAGAAAAAGCAGTGCTGCTGACCGATTTACAAGTTCTGAAAAATTAATTATCAATGCGCACTTTTCTGCGAAAGCTGCAAGATCGCTGCTCGAGTGGTCTACTGTCATTTCGTTGGAAACTGACCTTTTATTTCTATAAACGAAGAAAAAGCAGCGCTCCTGACCGATTTACAAGTTCTGAAAAATGAAATTTCAATGTTTACTCTTTCGCGAAAGCTCCGAAACCGCTGCTTAAGCGATTTATCGACATTTCGTTAGAAACTGGGCTTGGATTTTTATAAATGAAGAAAAAACAGCGCTCCTTACCGATTTACAAGTTCTGTAAATGATATTTCAATGTGCACTCTTTCGCCAAAGCTCCCAAATCGCAGCTCGAGTGATCTACTGACATTTCGTTGGAAACTGGGCTTGGATTTTTATAAACGAAGATAAAGAAGCGCTTCTCACCGATTTACAAGTTCTGAAAAATGAAATTTCAATGCGCACTTTTCCGCGAAAGCTCCGAGATCGCTGCTCGAGTGAACTACTGACATTTCGTTAGAAACTGGGCTTGGATCTTTATAAACGAAGAAAAAGAAGCGCTCCTGACCGATTTACAAGTTCTGAAAAATGAATTTGCAATGTGCACTTTTTCGCGAAAGCTCCAAAATCGCGGCTCGAGTGATCTACTGACATTTAGTTAGAAACTGGGCTTGGATCTTTAGAAACGAAGAAAAAGCAGCGCTCCTGACCGATTTACAAGTTCTGAAAAATCAATTTACAATGCGCACTTTTCCGCGAAAGCTACGAACGCGCTGCTAAAGCGATCTATCGACATTTCGCTAGTAACTGGGCTTGGATTTTTATTGAACAGGAACAGCAGCGCTCCTGGCCGATTTACAAGTTCTGAAAAATTATTTTTCAATGCGCACTTTTCCGCGAAAGCTACGAACGCGCTGCTTAAGCGATCTACTAACATTTCGTTAGAAACTGGGCTTGGATTTTTATAAATGAAGAAAAAGCAGCGCTCCTTACCGATTTACAAGTTCTGAAAATGATATTTCAATGTGCACTCTTTCGCCAAAGCTCCCAAATCGCAGCTCGAGTGATCTACTGACATTTCGTTGGAAACTGGGCTTGGATTTTTATAAACGAAGATAAAGCAGCGCTTCTCACCGATTTACAAGTTCAGAAAAATGAAATTTCAATGCGCACTTTTCTGCGAAAGCTGCGAGATCGCTGCTCGAGTGATCTACTGACATTTCGTTAGAAACTGGGCTTGGATTTTTACAAACGAAGAAAAAGCAGCGCTCCTGACCGATTTACAAGTTCTGAAAAATCAATTTTCAATGCGCACTTTTCCGCGAAAGCTACGAACGCGCTGCTAAAGCGATCTATCGACATTTCGCTAGAAACTGGGCTTGGATCTTTATTGAACAGGAACAGCAGCGCACCTGGCCGATTTACAAGTTCTGAAAAATGAAATTTCAATGTGCAGTCTTTCGCGAATACTCCGAGATCGCTGCTTAAGCGATCTACTGACATTTCGTTATAAACTGGGCTTGGATTATTATAAACAAAGAAAAAGCAGTGCTGCTGACTGATTTACAAATTCTGAAAAATCGATTATTAATGCGCACTCTTTCGCGAAAGCTACGAACGCGCTGCTTAAGCGATCTATCGACATTTCGCTAGAAACTGGGCTTGGATCTTTATAAACGAAGAAAAAGCAGCGCTGCTGACCGATTTACAAGTTCTGAAAAATCAATTTTCAATGCGCACTTTTCCGCGAAAGCTACGAACGCGCTGCTAAAGCGATCTATCGACATTTCGCTAGTAACTGGGCTTGGATTTTTATTGAACAGGAACAGCAGCGCTCCTGGCCGATTTACAAGTTCTGAAAAATGAAATTTCAATGTGCAGTCTTTCGCGAATATTCCGAGATCGCTGCTTAAGCGATCTACTGACATTTCGTTATAAACTGGGCTTGGATTATTATAAACAAAGAAAAAGCAGTGCTGCTGACCGATTTACAAGTTCTGAAAAATTAATTATCAATGCGCACTTTTCTGCGAAAGCTGCAAGATCGCTGCTCGAGTGGTCTACTGTCATTTCGTTGGAAACTGACCTTTTATTTTTATAAACGAAGAAAAAGCAGCGCTCCTGACCGATTTACAAGTTCTGAAAAATGAAATTTCAATGTTTACTCTTTCGCGAAAGCTCCGAAACCGCTGCTTAAGCGATTTATCGACATTTCGTTAGAAACTGGGCTTGGATTTTTATAAATGAAGAAAAAGCAGCGCTCCTTACCGATTTACAAGTTCTGTAAATGATATTTCAATGTGCACTCTTTCGCCAAAGCTCCCAAATCGCAGCTCGAGTGATCTACTGACATTTCGTTGGAAACTGGGCTTGGATTTTTATAAACGAAGATAAAGAAGCGCTTCTCACCGATTTACAAGTTCTGAAAAATGAAATTTCAATGCGCACTTTTCCGCGAAAGCTCCGAGATCGCTGCTCGAGTGAACTACTGACATTTCGTTAGAAACTGGGCTTGGATCTTTATAAACGAAGAAAAAGAAGCGCTCCTGACCGATTTACAAGTTCTGAAAAATGAATTTGCAATGTGCACTTTTTCGCGAAAGCTCCAAAATCGCGGCTCGAGTGAACTACTGACATTTCGTTAGAAACTGGGCTTGGATCTTTATAAACGAAGAAAAAGCAGCGCTCCTGACCGATTTACAAGTTCTGAAAAATCAATTTACAATGCGCACTTTTCCGCGAAAGCTACGAACGCGCTGCTAAAGCGATCTATCGACATTTCGCTAGTAACTGGGCTTGGATTTTTATTGAACAGGAACAGCAGCGCTCCTGGCCGATTTACAAGTTCTGAAAAATTATTTTTCATTGCGCACTTTTCCGCGAAAGCTACGAACGCGCTGCTTAAGCGATCTATCGACATTTCGCTAGAAACTGGGCTTGGATTTTTATTGAACAGGAACAGCAGCGCTCCTGGCCGATTTACAAGTTCTGAAAAATCAATTTTCAATGCGCACTTTTCCGCGAAAGCAACGAACGCGCTGCTAAAGCGATCTATCGACATTTCGTTAGAAACTGGGCTTGGATTTTTATAAAAGAAGAAAAAGCTGCGCTGCTGACCGATTAACAAGTTCTGAAAAATGAAATTTCAATGTTTACTCTTTCGCGAAAGCTCCGAAACCGCTGCTTAAGCGATTTATCGACATTTCGTTAGAAATTCGACTTGGATTTTTATAAACAAAGAAATAGCAGCACTCCTGACCGATTTACAAGTTCTGAAAAATCCATGTTCAATGCCCACTTTTCCGTGAAAGCTACGAGCGCGCTGCTTAAGCGATCTACTGACATTTGGTTAGAAACTGGGCTTGGATTTTTATAAACGAAGAAAAAGCTGCGCTGCTGACCGATTAACATGTTCTGAAAAATGAATTTTCAATCCGCACTCTTTCGCGAAAGCTAAGAAATCGCTGCTCGAGTGATCTACTGACATTTCGTTAGATACTCGACTTGGATTTTTATAAACGAATCAAAAGCAGCGCTTCTGACCGATTTACAAGTTCTGAAAAATGAAATTTCAATCCGCACTCTTTCGCGAAAGCTCCGAAATTGCTGCTTAAGCCATCTATAGACATTTCGCTAGAAACTGGGCTTGGATTTTTATAAACAAAGAAAAAGCAGCGCTGCTGACCGATTTACAAGTTCTGAAAAATGAATTTTCAATCCGCACTCTTTCGCGAAAGCTCCGAAATCGCTGCTCGAGTGATCTACTGACATTTCGTTAGATACTCGACTTGGATTTTTATAAACGAATCAAAAGCAGCGCTTCTGACCGATTTACAAGTTCTGAAAAATGAAATTTCAATGCGCACTCTTTCGCGAAAGCTCCGAAATTGCTGCTTAAGCCATCTATAGACATTTCGCTAGAAACTGGGCTTGGATTTTTAAAAACAAAGAAAAAGCAGCGCTGCTGACCGATTTACAAGTTCTGAAAAATTAATTATCAATGCGCACTTTTCTGCGAAAGCTGCAAGATCGCTGCTCGAGGGATCTACTGACATTTCGTTAGATACTCGACTTGGATTTTTATAAACGAATCAAAAGCAGCGCTTCTGACCGATTTACAAGTTCTGAAAAAATATTTTTCAATGCGCACTTTTCTGCGAAAGCTGCAAGATCGCTGCTCGAGTGGTCTACTGTCATTTCGTTGGAAACTGGCCTTTTATTTTTATAAACGAACAAAAAGCAGCGCTCCTGACCGATTTACAAGTTCTGAAAAATCAATTTTCAATGCGCACTTTTCCGCGAAAGCAACGAACGCGCTGCTAAAGCGATCTATCGACATTTCGTTAGAAACTGGGCTTGGATTTTTATAAACGAAGAAAAAGCTGCGCTGCTGACCGATTAACAAGTTCTGAAAAATGAAATTTCAATGTTTACTCTTTCGCGAAAGCTCCGAAACCGCTGCTTAAGCGATTTATCGACATTTCGTTAGAAATTCGACTTGGATTTTTATAAACAAAGAAATAGCAGCACTCCTGACCGATTTACAAGTTCTGAAAAATCCATGTTCAATGCCCACTTTTCCGTGAAAGCTACGAACGCGCTGCTAAAGCGATCTATCGACATTTCGATAGAAACTGGGCTTGGATCTTTATTGAACAGGAACAGCAGCGCACCTGGCCGATTTACAAGTTCTGAAAAATGAAATTTCAATGTGCAGTCTTTCGCGAATACTCCGAGATCGCTGCTTAAGCGATCTACTGACATTTCGTTATAAACTGGGCTTGGATTATTATAAACAAAGAAAAAGCAGTGCTGCTGACTGATTTACAAATTCTGAAAAATCGATTATTAATGCGCACTCTTTCGCGAAAGCTGCAAGATCGCTGCTCGAGTGGTCTACTGTCATTTCGTTGGAAACTGACCTTTTATTTTTATAAACGAAGAAAAAGCAGCGCTCCTGACCGATTTACAAGTTCTGAAAAATGAAATTTCAATGTTTACTCTTTCGCGAAAGCTCCGAAACCGCTGCTTAAGCGATTTATCGACATTTCGTTAGAAACTGGGCTTGGATTTTTATAAATGAGGAAAAAGCAGCGCTCCTTACCGATTTACAAGTTCTGTAAATGATATTTCAATGTGCACTCTTTCGCCAAAGCTCCCAAATCGCAGCTCGAGTGATCTACTGACATTTCGTTGGAAACTGGGCTTGGATTTTTATAAACGAAGATAAAGAAGCGCTTCTCACCGATTTACAAGTTCTGAAAAATGAAATTTCAATGCGCACTTTTCCGCGAAAGCTCCGAGATCGCTGCTCGAGTGAACTACTGACATTTCGTTAGAAACTGGGCTTGGATCTTTATAAACGAAGAAAAAGAAGCGCTCCTGACCGATTTACAAGTTCTGAAAAATGAATTTGCAATGTGCACTTTTTCGCGAAAGCTCCAAAATCGCGGCTCGAGTGAACTACTGACATTTCGTTAGAAACTGGGCTTGGATCTTTATAAACGAAGAAAAAGCAGCGCTCCTGACCGATTTACAAGTTCTGAAAAATCAATTTACAATGCGCACTTTTCCGCGAAAGCTACGAACGCGCTGCTAAAGCGATCTATCGACATTTCGCTAGTAACTGGGCTTGGATTTTTATTGAACAGGAACAGCAGCGCTCCTGGCCGATTTACAAGTTCTGAAAAATTATTTTTCATTGCGCACTTTTCCGCGAAAGCTACGAACGCGCTGCTTAAGCGATCTATCGACATTTCGCTAGAAACTGGGCTTGGATTTTTATTGAACAGGAACAGCAGCGCTCCTGGCCGATTTACAAGTTCTGAAAAATCAATTTTCAATGCGCACTTTTCCGCGAAAGCAACGAACGCGCTGCTAAAGCGATCTATCGACATTTCGTTAGAAACTGGGCTTGGATTTTTATAAAAGAAGAAAAAGCTGCGCTGCTGACCGATTAACAAGTTCTGAAAAATGAAATTTCAATGTTTACTCTTTCGCGAAAGCTCCGAAACCGCTGCTTAAGCGATTTATCGACATTTCGTTAGAAATTCGACTTGGATTTTTATAAACAAAGAAATAGCAGCACTCCTGACCGATTTACAAGTTCTGAAAAATCCATGTTCAATGCCCACTTTTCCGTGAAAGCTACGAGCGCGCTGCTTAAGCGATCTACTGACATTTGGTTAGAAACTGGGCTTGGATTTTTATAAACGAAGAAAAAGCTGCGCTGCTGACCGATTAACATGTTCTGAAAAATGAATTTTCAATCCGCACTCTTTCGCGAAAGCTAAGAAATCGCTGCTCGAGTGATCTACTGACATTTCGTTAGATACTCGACTTGGATTTTTATAAACGAATCAAAAGCAGCGCTTCTGACCGATTTACAAGTTCTGAAAAATGAAATTTCAATGCGCACTCTTTCGCGAAAGCTCCGAAATTGCTGCTTAAGCCATCTATAGACATTTCGCTAGAAACTGGGCTTGGATTTTTAAAAACAAAGAAAAAGCAGCGCTGCTGACCGATTTACAAGTTCTGAAAAATTAATTATCAATGCGCACTTTTCTGCGAAAGCTGCAAGATCGCTGCTCGAGGGATCTACTGACATTTCGTTAGATACTCGACTTGGATTTTTATAAACGAATCAAAAGCAGCGCTTCTGACCGATTTACAAGTTCTGAAAAAATATTTTTCAATGCGCACTTTTCTGCGAAAGCTGCAAGATCGCTGCTCGAGTGGTCTACTGTCATTTCGTTGGAAACTGGCCTTTTATTTTTATAAACGAACAAAAAGCAGCGCTCCTGACCGATTTACAAGTTCTGAAAAATCAATTTTCAATGCGCACTTTTCCGCGAAAGCAACGAACGCGCTGCTAAAGCGATCTATCGACATTTCGTTAGAAACTGGGCTTGGATTTTTATAAACGAAGAAAAAGCTGCGCTGCTGACCGATTAACAAGTTCTGAAAAATGAAATTTCAATGTTTACTCTTTCGCGAAAGCTCCGAAACCGCTGCTTAAGCGATTTATCGACATTTCGTTAGAAATTCGACTTGGATTTTTATAAACAAAGAAATAGCAGCACTCCTGACCGATTTACAAGTTCTGAAAAATCCATGTTCAATGCCCACTTTTCCGTGAAAGCTACGAACGCGCTGCTAAAGCGATCTATCGACATTTCGCTAGAAACTGGGCTTGGATCTTTATTGAACAGGAACAGCAGCGCACCTGGCCGATTTACAAGTTCTGAAAAATGAAATTTCAATGTGCAGTCTTTCGCGAATACTCCGAGATCGCTGCTTAAGCGATCTACTGACATTTCGTTATAAACTGGGCTTGGATTATTATAAACAAAGAAAAAGCAGTGCTGCTGACTGATTTACAAATTCTGAAAAATCGATTATTAATGCGCACTCTTTCGCGAAAGCTACGAACGTGCTGCTTAAGCGATCTATCGACATTTCGCTAGAAACTGGGCTTGGATCTTTATAAACGAAGAAAAAGCAGCGCTGCTGACCGATTTACAAGTTCTGAAAAATCAATTTTCAATGCGCACTTTTCCGCGAAAGCTACGAACGCGCTGCTAAAGCGATCTATCGACATTTCGCTAGTAACTGGGCTTGGATTTTTATTGAACAGGAACAGCAGCGCTCCTGGCCGATTTACAAGTTCTGAAAAATGAAATTTCAATGTGCAGTCTTTCGCGAATATTCCGAGATCGCTGCTTAAGCGATCTACTGACATTTCGTTATAAACTGGGCTTGGATTATTATAAACAAAGAAAAAGCAGTGCTGCTGACCGATTTACAAGTTCTGAAAAATTAATTATCAATGCGCACTTTTCTGCGAAAGCTGCAAGATCGCTGCTCGAGTGGTCTACTGTCATTTCGTTGGAAACTGACCTTTTATTTTTATAAACGAAGAAAAAGCAGCGCTCCTGACCGATTTACAAGTTCTGAAAAATGAAATTTCAATGTTTACTCTTTCGCGAAAGCTCCGAAACCGCTGCTTAAGCGATTTATCGACATTTCGTTAGAAACTGGGCTTGGATTTTTATAAATGAAGAAAAAGCAGCGCTCCTTACCGATTTACAAGTTCTGTAAATGATATTTCAATGTGCACTCTTTCGCCAAAGCTCCCAAATCGCAGCTCGAGTGATCTACTGACATTTCGTTGGAAACTGGGCTTGGATTTTTATAAACGAAGATAAAGAAGCGCTTCTCACCGATTTACAAGTTCTGAAAAATGAAATTTCAATGCGCACTTTTCTGCGAAAGCTGCGAGATCGCTGCTCGAGTGATCTACTGACATTTCGTTAGAAACTGGGCTTGGATCTTTATAAACGAAGAAAAAGCAGCGCTCCTGACCGATTTACAAGTTCTGAAAAATCAATTTACAATGCGCACTTTTCCGCGAAAGCTACGAACGCGCTGCTAAAGCGATCTATCGACATTTCGCTAGTAACTGGGCTTGGATTTTTATTGAACAGGAACAGCAGCGCTCCTGGCCGATTTACAAGTTCTGAAAAATTATTTTTCATTGCGCACTTTTCCGCGAAAGCTACGAACGCGCTGCTTAAGCGATCTATCGACATTTCGCTAGAAACTGGGCTTGGATTTTTATTGAACAGGAACAGCAGCGCTCCTGGCCGATTTACAAGTTCTGAAAAATCAATTTTCAATGCGCACTTTTCCGCGAAAGCAACGAACGCGCTGCTAAAGCGATCTATCGACATTTCGTTAGAAACTGGGCTTGGATTTTTATAAAAGAAGAAAAAGCTGCGCTGCTGACCGATTAACAAGTTCTGAAAAATGAAATTTCAATGTTTACTCTTTCGCGAAAGCTCCGAAACCGCTGCTTAAGCGATTTATCGACATTTCGTTAGAAATTCGACTTGGATTTTTATAAACAAAGAAATAGCAGCACTCCTGACCGATTTACAAGTTCTGAAAAATCCATGTTCAATGCCCACTTTTCCGTGAAAGCTACGAGCGCGCTGCTTAAGCGATCTACTGACATTTGGTTAGAAACTGGGCTTGGATTTTTATAAACGAAGAAAAAGCTGCGCTGCTGACCGATTAACATGTTCTGAAAAATGAATTTTCAATCCGCACTCTTTCGCGAAAGCTAAGAAATCGCTGCTCGAGTGATCTACTGACATTTCGTTAGATACTCGACTTGGATTTTTATAAACGAATCAAAAGCAGCGCTTCTGACCGATTTACAAGTTCTGAAAAATGAAATTTCAATCCGCACTCTTTCGCGAAAGCTCCGAAATTGCTGCTTAAGCCATCTATAGACATTTCGCTAGAAACTGGGCTTGGATTTTTATAAACAAAGAAAAAGCAGCGCTGCTGACCGATTTACAAGTTCTGAAAAATGAATTTTCAATCCGCACTCTTTCGCGAAAGCTCCGAAATCGCTGCTCGAGTGATCTACTGACATTTCGTTAGATACTCGACTTGGATTTTTATAAACGAATCAAAAGCAGCGCTTCTGACCGATTTACAAGTTCTGAAAAATGAAATTTCAATGCGCACTCTTTCGCGAAAGCTCCGAAATTGCTGCTTAAGCCATCTATAGACATTTCGCTAGAAACTGGGCTTGGATTTTTAAAAACAAAGAAAAAGCAGCGCTGCTGACCGATTTACAAGTTCTGAAAAATTAATTATCAATGCGCACTTTTCTGCGAAAGCTGCAAGATCGCTGCTCGAGGGATCTACTGACATTTCGTTAGATACTCGACTTGGATTTTTATAAACGAATCAAAAGCAGCGCTTCTGACCGATTTACAAGTTCTGAAAAAATATTTTTCAATGCGCACTTTTCTGCGAAAGCTGCAAGATCGCTGCTCGAGTGGTTTACTGTCATTTCGTTGGAAACTGGCCTTTTATTTTTATAAACGAACAAAAAGCAGCGCTCCTGACCGATTTACAAGTTCTGAAAAATCAATTTTCAATGCGCACTTTTCCGCGAAAGCAACGAACGCGCTGCTAAAGCGATCTATCGACATTTCGTTAGAAACTGGGCTTGGATTTTTATAAACGAAGAAAAAGCTGCGCTGCTGACCGATTAACAAGTTCTGAAAAATGAAATTTCAATGTTTACTCTTTCGCGAAAGCTCCGAAACCGCTGCTTAAGCGATTTATCGACATTTCGTTATAAACTGGGCTTGGATTATTATAAACAAAGAAATAGCAGCACTCCTGACCGATTTACAAGTTCTGAAAAATCCATGTTCAATGCCCACTTTTCCGTGAAAGCTACGAACGCGCTGCTAAAGCGATCTATCGACATTTCGCTAGAAACTGGGCTTGGATCTTTATTGAACAGGAACAGCAGCGCACCTGGCCGATTTACAAGTTCTGAAAAATGAAATTTCAATGTGCAGTCTTTCGCGAATACTCCGAGATCGCTGCTTAAGCGATCTACTGACATTTCGTTATAAACTGGGCTTGGATTATTATAAACAAAGAAAAAGCAGTGCTGCTGACTGATTTACAAATTCTGAAAAATCGATTATTAATGCGCACTCTTTCGCGAAAGCTACGAACGCGCTGCTTAAGCGATCTATCGACATTTCGCTAGAAACTGGGCTTGGATCTTTATAAACGAAGAAAAAGCAGCGCTGCTGACCGATTTACAAGTTCTGAAAAATCAATTTTCAATGCGCACTTTTCCGCGAAAGCTACGAACGCGCTGCTAAAGCGATCTATCGACATTTCGCTAGTAACTGGGCTTGGATTTTTATTGAACAGGAACAGCAGCGCTCCTGGCCGATTTACAAGTTCTGAAAAATGAAATTTCAATGTGCAGTCTTTCGCGAATATTCCGAGATCGCTGCTTAAGCGATCTACTGACATTTCGTTATAAACTGGGCTTGGATTATTATAAACAAAGAAAAAGCAGTGCTGCTGACCGATTTACAAGTTCTGAAAAATTAATTATCAATGCGCACTTTTCTGCGAAAGCTGCAAGATCGCTGCTCGAGTGGTCTACTGTCATTTCGTTGGAAACTGACCTTTTATTTTTATAAACGAAGAAAAAGCAGCGCTCCTGACCGATTTACAAGTTCTGAAAAATGAAATTTCAATGTTTACTCTTTCGCGAAAGCTCCGAAACCGCTGCTTAAGCGATTTATCGACATTTCGTTAGAAACTGGGCTTGGATTTTTATAAATGAAGAAAAAGCAGCGCTCCTTACCGATTTACAAGTTCTGTAAATGATATTTCAATGTGCACTCTTTCGCCAAAGCTCCCAAATCGCAGCTCGAGTGATCTACTGACATTTCGTTGGAAACTGGGCTTGGATTTTTATAAACGAAGATAAAGAAGCGCTTCTCACCGATTTACAAGTTCTGAAAAATGAAATTTCAATGCGCACTTTTCTGCGAAAGCTGCGAGATCGCTGCTCGAGTGATCTACTGACATTTCGTTAGAAACTGGGCTTGGATCTTTATAAACGAAGAAAAAGCAGCGCTCCTGACCGATTTACAAGTTCTGAAAAATCAATTTACAATGCGCACTTTTCCGCGAAAGCTACGAACGCGCTGCTAAAGCGATCTATCGACATTTCGCTAGTAACTGGGCTTGGATTTTTATTGAACAGGAACAGCAGCGCTCCTGGCCGATTTACAAGTTCTGAAAAATTATTTTTCATTGCGCACTTTTCCGCGAAAGCTACGAACGCGCTGCTTAAGCGATCTATCGACATTTCGCTAGAAACTGGGCTTGGATTTTTATTGAACAGGAACAGCAGCGCTCCTGGCCGATTTACAAGTTCTGAAAAATCAATTTTCAATGCGCACTTTTCCGCGAAAGCAACGAACGCGCTGCTAAAGCGATCTATCGACATTTCGTTAGAAACTGGGCTTGGATTTTTATAAAAGAAGAAAAAGCTGCGCTGCTGACCGATTAACAAGTTCTGAAAAATGAAATTTCAATGTTTACTCTTTCGCGAAAGCTCCGAAACCGCTGCTTAAGCGATTTATCGACATTTCGTTAGAAATTCGACTTGGATTTTTATAAACAAAGAAATAGCAGCACTCCTGACCGATTTACAAGTTCTGAAAAATCCATGTTCAATGCCCACTTTTCCGTGAAAGCTACGAGCGCGCTGCTTAAGCGATCTACTGACATTTGGTTAGAAACTGGGCTTGGATTTTTATAAACGAAGAAAAAGCTGCGCTGCTGACCGATTAACATGTTCTGAAAAATGAATTTTCAATCCGCACTCTTTCGCGAAAGCTAAGAAATCGCTGCTCGAGTGATCTACTGACATTTCGTTAGATACTCGACTTGGATTTTTATAAACGAATCAAAAGCAGCGCTTCTGACCGATTTACAAGTTCTGAAAAATGAAATTTCAATCCGCACTCTTTCGCGAAAGCTCCGAAATTGCTGCTTAAGCCATCTATAGACATTTCGCTAGAAACTGGGCTTGGATTTTTATAAACAAAGAAAAAGCAGCGCTGCTGACCGATTTACAAGTTCTGAAAAATGAATTTTCAATCCGCACTCTTTCGCGAAAGCTCCGAAATCGCTGCTCGAGTGATCTACTGACATTTCGTTAGATACTCGACTTGGATTTTTATAAACGAATCAAAAGCAGCGCTTCTGACCGATTTACAAGTTCTGAAAAATGAAATTTCAATGCGCACTCTTTCGCGAAAGCTCCGAAATTGCTGCTTAAGCCATCTATAGACATTTCGCTAGAAACTGGGCTTGGATTTTTAAAACAAAGAAAAAGCAGCGCTGCTGACCGATTTACAAGTTCTGAAAAATTAATTATCAATGCGCACTTTTCTGCGAAAGCTGCAAGATCGCTGCTCGAGGGATCTACTGACATTTCGTTAGATACTCGACTTGGATTTTTATAAACGAATCAAAAGCAGCGCTTCTGACCGATTTACAAGTTCTGAAAAAATATTTTCAATGCGCACTTTTCTGCGAAAGCTGCAAGATCGCTGCTCGAGTGGTTACTGTCATTTCGTTGGAAACTGGCCTTTTATTTTTATAAACGAACAAAAAGCAGCGCTCCTGACCGATTTACAAGTTCTGAAAAATCAATTTTCAATGCGCACTTTTCCGCGAAAGCAACGAACGCGCTGCTAAAGCGATCTATCGACATTTCGTTAGAAACTGGGCTTGGATTTTTATAAACGAAGAAAAAGCTGCGCTGCTGACCGATTAACAAGTTCTGAAAAATGAAATTTCAATGTTTACTCTTTCGCGAAAGCTCCGAAACCGCTGCTTAAGCGATTTATCGACATTTCGTTATAAACTGGGCTTGGATTATTATAAACAAAGAAATAGCAGCACTCCTGACCGATTTACAAGTTCTGAAAAATCCATGTTCAATGCCCACTTTTCCGTGAAAGCTACGAACGCGCTGCTAAAGCGATCTATCGACATTTCGCTAGAAACTGGGCTTGGATCTTTATTGAACAGGAACAGCAGCGCACCTGGCCGATTTACAAGTTCTGAAAAATGAAATTTCAATGTGCAGTCTTTCGCGAATACTCCGAGATCGCTGCTTAAGCGATCTACTGACATTTCGTTATAAACTGGGCTTGGATTATTATAAACAAAGAAAAAGCAGTGCTGCTGACTGATTTACAAATTCTGAAAAATCGATTATTAATGCGCACTCTTTCGCGAAAGCTACGAACGCGCTGCTTAAGCGATCTATCGACATTTCGCTAGAAACTGGGCTTGGATCTTTATAAACGAAGAAAAAGCAGCGCTGCTGACCGATTTACAAGTTCTGAAAAATCAATTTTCAATGCGCACTTTTCCGCGAAAGCTACGAACGCGCTGCTAAAGCGATCTATCGACATTTCGCTAGTAACTGGGCTTGGATTTTTATTGAACAGGAACAGCAGCGCTCCTGGCCGATTTACAAGTTCTGAAAAATGAAATTTCAATGTGCAGTCTTTCGCGAATATTCCGAGATCGCTGCTTAAGCGATCTACTGACATTTCGTTATAAACTGGGCTTGGATTATTATAAACAAAGAAAAAGCAGTGCTGCTGACCGATTTACAAGTTCTGAAAAATTAATTATCAATGCGCACTTTTCTGCGAAAGCTGCAAGATCGCTGCTCGAGTGGTCTACTGTCATTTCGTTGGAAACTGACCTTTTATTTTTATAAACGAAGAAAAAGCAGCGCTCCTGACCGATTTACAAGTTCTGAAAAATGAAATTTCAATGTTTACTCTTTCGCGAAAGCTCCGAAACCGCTGCTTAAGCGATTTATCGACATTTCGTTAGAAACTGGGCTTGGATTTTTATAAATGAAGAAAAAGCAGCGCTCCTTACCGATTTACAAGTTCTGTAAATGATATTTCAATGTGCACTCTTTCGCCAAAGCTCCCAAATCGCAGCTCGAGTGATCTACTGACATTTCGTTGGAAACTGGGCTTGGATTTTTATAAACGAAGATAAAGAAGCGCTTCTCACCGATTTACAAGTTCTGAAAAATGAAATTTCAATGCGCACTTTTCTGCGAAAGCTGCGAGATCGCTGCTCGAGTGATCTACTGACATTTCGTTAGAAACTGGGCTTGGATCTTTATAAACGAAGAAAAAGCAGCGCTCCTGACCGATTTACAAGTTCTGAAAAATCAATTTACACTGCGCACTTTTCCGCGAAAGCTACGAACGCGCTGCTAAAGCGATCTATCGACATTTCGCTAGAAACTGGGCTTGGATTTTTATTGAACAGGAACAGCAGCGCTCCTGGCCGATTTACAAGTTCTGAAAAATCAATTTTCAATGCGCACTTTTCCGCGAAAGCAACGAACGCGCTGCTAAAGCGATCTATCGACATTTCGTTAGAAACTGGGCTTGGATTTTTATAAAAGAAGAAAAAGCTGCGCTGCTGACCGATTAACAAGTTCTGAAAAATGAAATTTCAATGTTTACTCTTTCGCGAAAGCTCCGAAACCGCTGCTTAAGCGATTTATCGACATTTCGTTAGAAATTCGACTTGGATTTTTATAAACAAAGAAATAGCAGCACTCCTGACCGATTTACAAGTTCTGAAAAATCCATGTTCAATGCCCACTTTTCCGTGAAAGCTACGAGCGCGCTGCTTAAGCGATCTACTGACATTTGGTTAGAAACTGGGCTTGGATTTTTATAAACGAAGAAAAAGCTGCGCTGCTGACCGATTAACATGTTCTGAAAAATGAATTTTCAATCCGCACTCTTTCGCGAAAGCTAAGAAATCGCTGCTCGAGTGATCTACTGACATTTCGTTAGATACTCGACTTGGATTTTTATAAACGAATCAAAAGCAGCGCTTCTGACCGATTTACAAGTTCTGAAAAATGAAATTTCAATCCGCACTCTTTCGCGAAAGCTCCGAAATGCTGCTTAAGCCATCTATAGACATTTCGCTAGAAACTGGGCTTGGATTTTTATAAACAAAGAAAAAGCAGCGCTGCTGACCGATTTACAAGTTCTGAAAAATGAATTTTCAATCCGCACTCTTTCGCGAAAGCTCCGAAATCGCTGCTCGAGTGATCTACTGACATTTCGTTAGATACTCGACTTGGATTTTTATAAACGAATCAAAAGCAGCGCTTCTGACCGATTTACAAGTTCTGAAAAATGAAATTTCAATGCGCACTCTTTCGCGAAAGCTCCGAAATTGCTGCTTAAGCCATCTATAGACATTTCGCTAGAAACTGGGCTTGGATTTTTAAAAACAAAGAAAAAGCAGCGCTGCTGACCGATTTACAAGTTCTGAAAAATTAATTATCAATGCGCACTTTTCTGCGAAAGCTGCAAGATCGCTGCTCGAGGGATCTACTGACATTTCGTTAGATACTCGACTTGGATTTTTATAAACGAATCAAAAGCAGCGCTTCTGACCGATTTACAAGTTCTGAAAAAATATTTTTCAATGCGCACTTTTCTGCGAAAGCTGCAAGATCGCTGCTCGAGTGGTCTACTGTCATTTCGTTGGAAACTGGCCTTTTATTTTTATAAACGAACAAAAAGCAGCGCTCCTGACCGATTTACAAGTTCTGAAAAATCAATTTTCAATGCGCACTTTTCCGCGAAAGCAACGAAACCGCTGCTTAAGCGATTTATCGACATTTCGTTAGAAATTCGACTTGGATTTTTATAAACAAAGAAATAGCAGCACTCCTGACCGATTTACAAGTTCTGAAAAATCCATGTTCAATGCCCACTTTTCCGTGAAAGCTACGAACGCGCTGCTAAAGCGATCTATCGACATTTCGCTAGAAACTGGGCTTGGATCTTTATTGAACAGGAACAGCAGCGCACCTGGCCGATTTACAAGTTCTGAAAAATGAAATTTCAATGTGCAGTCTTTCTCGAATACTCCGAGATCGCTGTTTAAGCGATCTACTGACATTTCGTTATAAACTGGGCTTGGATTATTATAAACAAAGAAAAAGCAGTGCTGCTGACTGATTTACAAATTCTGAAAAATCGATTATTAATGCGCACTCTTTCGCGAAAGCTACGAACGCGCTGCTTAAGCGATCTATCGACATTTCGCTAGAAACTGGGCTTGGATCTTTATAAACGAAGAAAAAGCAGCGCTGCTGACCGATTTACAAGTTCTGAAAAATCAATTTTCAATGCGCACTTTTCCGCGAAAGCTACGAACGCGCTGCTAAAGCGATCTATCGACATTTCGCTAGTAACTGGGCTTGGATTTTTATTGAACAGGAACAGCAGCGCTCCTGGCCGATTTACAAGTTCTGAAAAATGAAATTTCAATGTGCAGTCTTTCGCGAATATTCCGAGATCGCTGCTTAAGCGATCTACTGACATTTCGTTATAAACTGGGCTTGGATTATTATAAACAAAGAAAAAGCAGTGCTGCTGACCGATTTACAAGTTCTGAAAAATTAATTATCAATGCGCACTTTTCTGCGAAAGCTGCAAGATCGCTGCTCGAGTGGTCTACTGTCATTTCGTTGGAAACTGACCTTTTATTTTTATAAACGAAGAAAAAGCAGCGCTCCTGACCGATTTACAAGTTCTGAAAAATGAAATTTCAATGTTTACTCTTTCGCGAAAGCTCCGAAACCGCTGCTTAAGCGATTTATCGACATTTCGTTAGAAACTGGGCTTGGATTTTTATAAATGAAGAAAAAGCAGCGCTCCTTACCGATTTACAAGTTCTGTAAATGATATTTCAATGTGCACTCTTTCGCCAAAGCTCCCAAATCGCAGCTCGAGTGATCTACTGACATTTCGTTGGAAACTGGGCTTGGATCTTTATAAACGAAGAAAAAGCAGCGCTCCTGACCGATTTACAAGTTCTGAAAAATCAATTTTCAATGCGCACTTTTCCGCGAAAGCTACGAACGCGCTGCTAAAGCGATCTATCGACATTTGGTTAGAAACTGGGCTTGGATCTTTAGAAACGAAGAAAAAGCAGCGCTCCTGACCGATTTACAAGTTCTGAAAAGTCAATTTTCAATGCGCACTTTTCCGCGAAAGCTACGAACGCGCTGCTAAAGCGATTTATCGACATTTCGCTAGTAACTGGGCTAGGATTTTTATTGAACAGGAACAGCAGCGCTCCTGGCCGATTTACAAGTTCTGAAAAATGAAATTTCAATGCGCACTCTTTCGTGAAAGCTCCGAAATTGCTGCTTAAGCGATCTATAGACATTTCGCTAGTAACTGGGCTTGGATTTTTATTGAACAGGAACAGCAGCGCTCCTGGCCGATTTACAAGTTCTGAAAAATTATTTTTCAATGCGCACTTTTCCGCGAAAGCTACGAACGCGCTGCTTAAGCGATCTATCGACATTTCGTTATAAACTGGGCTTGGATCTTTATAAACGAAGAAAAAGCAGCGCTCCTGACCGATTTACAAGTTCTGAAAAATGAATTTGCAATGTGCACTTTTTCGCGAAAGCTCCAAAATCGCGGCTCGAGTGATCTACTGACATTTAGTTAGAAACTGGCTTGGATCTTTAGAAACGAAGAAAAAGCAGCGCTCCTGACCGATTTACAAGTTCTGAAAAATCAATTTCAATGCGCACTTTTCCGCGAAAGCTACGAACGCGCTGCTAAAGCGATCTATCGACATTTCGCTAGAAACTGGGCTGGATTTTATTGAACAGAACAGCAGCGCTCCTGGCCGATTTACAAGTTCTGAAAAATAATTTTTCAATGCGCACTTTTCCGCGAAAGCTACGAACGCGCTGCTTAAGCGATCTATCGACATTTCGTTATAAACTGGGCTTGGATTATTATAAACAAAGAAAAAGCAGTGCTGCTGACTGATTTACAAATTCTGAAAAATCAATTATTAATGCGCACTCTTTCGCAAAAGCTACGAACGCGCTGCTTAAGCGATCTATCGACATTTCGCTAGAAACTGGGCTTGGATCTTTATAAACAAAGGAAAAGTAGCGCTCCTGACCGATTTACAAGTTCTGAAAAATCCATGTTCAATGCCCACTTTTCCGTGAAAGCTACGAACGCGCTGCTTAAGCGATCTAATGACATTTCGTTAGAAACTGGGCTTGGATTTTTATAAACGAAGAAAAAGCAGCGCTCCTGACCGATTTACAAGTTCTGAAAAATGAACTTTCAATGTGCACTCTTTCGCGAAAGCTCCGAAATCGCTGCTTAAGAGATCTATCGACATTTCGTTAGAAACTCGACTTGGATTTTTATAAATGAAGAAAAAGCAGCGCTCCTGACCGATTTACAAGTTCTGAAAAATGAAATTTCAATGTTTACTCTTTCGCGAAAGCTCCGAAATCGCTGCTTAAGCGATTTATCGACATTTCGTTAGAAACTCCACTTGGATTTTTATAAACAAAGAAAAAGCAGCGCTGCTGACCGATTTACAAGTTCTGAAAAATTAATTATCAATGCGCACTTTTCTGCGAAAGCTGCAAGATCGCTGCTCGAGTGGTCTACTGTCATTTCGTTGGAAACTGGCTTTTTATTTTTATAAACGAACAAAAAGCAGCGCTCCTGACCGATTTACAAGTTCTGAAAAATCAATTTTCAATGCGCACTTTTCCGCGAAAGCAACGAACGCGCTGCTAAAGCGATCTATCGACATTTCGCTAGTAACTGTGCTTGGATTTTTATTGAACAGGAACAGCAGCGCTCCTGGCCGATTTACAAGTTCTGAAAAATTATTTTTCATTGCGCACTTTTCCGCGAAAGCTACGAACGCGCTGCTTAAGCGATCTATCGACATTTCGCTAGAAACTGGGCTTGGATTTTTATTGAACAGGAACAGCAGCGCTCCTGGCCGATTTACAAGTTCTGAAAAATGAAATTTCAATGTTTACTCTTTCGCGAAAGCTCCGAAACCGCTGCTTAAGCGATTTATCGACATTTCGTTAGAAACTCGACTTGGATTTTTATAAACAAAGAAATAGCAGCACTCCTGACCGATTTACAAGTTCTGAAAAATCCATGTTCAATGCCCACTTTTCCGTGAAAGCTACGAGCGCGCTGCTTAAGCGATCTACTGACATTTGGTTAGAAACTGGGCTTGGATTTTTATAAACGAAGAAAAAGCTGCGCTGCTTACCGATTAACATGTTCTGAAAAATGAATTTTCAATCCGCACTCTTTCGCGAAAGCTAAGAGATCGCTGCTCGAGTGATCTACTGACATTTCGTTAGATACTCGACTTGGATTTTTATAAACGAATCAAAAGCAGCGCTTCTGACCGATTTACAAGTTCTGAAAAATGAAATTTCAATCCGCACTCTTTCGCGAAAGCTCCGAAATTGCTGCTTAAGCCATCTATAGACATTTCGCTAGAAACTGGGCTTGCATTTTTATAAACAAAGAAAAGCAGCGCTGCTGACCGATTTACAAGTTCTGAAAAATGAATTTCAATCGCACTCTTTCGCGAAAGCTCCGAAATCGCTGCTCGAGTGATCTACTGACATTTCGTTAGATACTCGACTTGGATTTTTATAAACGAATCAAAAGCAGCGCTTCTGACCGATTTACAAGTTCTGAAAAATGAAATTTCAATGCGCACTCTTTCGCGAAAGCTCCGAAATTGCTGCTTAAGCGATCTATAGACATTTCGCTAGAAACTGGGCTTGGATTTTTATAAACAAAGAAAAAGCAGCGCTGCTGACCGATTTACAAGTTCTGAAAAATTAATTATCAATGCGCACTTTTCTGCGAAAGCTGCAAGATCGCTGCTCGAGGGATCTACTGACATTTCGTTAGATACTCGACTTGGATTTTTATAAACGAATCAAAAGCAGCGCTTCTGACCGATTTACAAGTTCTGAAAAAATATTTTTCAATGCGCACTTTTCCGCGAAAGCTACGAACGCGCTGCTTAAGCGATCTATCGACATTTCGCTAGAAACTGGGCTTGGATTTTTATAAACAAAGAAAAAGCAGCGCTGCTGACCGATTTACAAGTTCTGAAAAATTAATTATCAATGCGCACTTTTCTGCGGAAGCTGCAAGATCGCTGCTCGAGTGGTCTACTGTCATTTCGTTGGAAACTGGCCTTTTATTTTTATAAACGAACAAAAAGCAGCGCTCCTGACCGATTTACAAGTTCTGAAAAATCAATTTTCAATGCGCACTTTTCCGCGAAAGCAACGAACGCGCTGCTAAAGCGATCTATCGACATTTCGTTAGAAACTGGGCTTGGATTTTTATAAACGAAGAAAAAGCTGCGCTGCTGACCGATTAACAAGTTCTGAAAAATGAAATTTCAATGTTTACTCTTTCGCGAAAGCTCCGAAACCGCTGCTTAAGCGATTTATCGACATTTCGTTAGAAATTCGACTTGGATTTTTATAAACAAAGAAATAGCAGCACTCCTGACCGATTTACAAGTTCTGAAAAATCCATGTTCAATGCCCACTTTTCCGTGAAAGCTACGAACGCGCTGCTAAAGCGATCTATCGACATTTCGCTAGAAACTGGGCTTGGATCTTTATTGAACAGGAACAGCAGCGCACCTGGCCGATTTACAAGTTCTGAAAAATGAAATTTCAATGTGCAGTCTTTCGCGAATACTCCGAGATCGCTGCTTAAGCGATCTACTGACATTTCGTTATAAACTGGGCTTGGATTATTATAAACAAAGAAAAAGCAGTGCTGCTGACTGATTTACAAATTCTGAAAAATCGATTATTAATGCGCACTCTTTCGCGAAAGCTACGAACGCGCTGCTTAAGCGATCTATCGACATTTCGCTAGAAACTGGGCTTGGATCTTTATAAACGAAGAAAAAGCAGCGCTGCTGACCGATTTACAAGTTCTGAAAAATCAATTTTCAATGCGCACTTTTCCGCGAAAGCTACGAACGCGCTGCTAAAGCGATCTATCGACATTTCGCTAGTAACTGGGCTTGGATTTTTATTGAACAGGAACAGCAGCGCTCCTGGCCGATTTACAAGTTCTGAAAAATGAAATTTCAATGTGCAGTCTTTCGCGAATATTCCGAGATCGCTGCTTAAGCGATCTACTGACATTTCGTTATAAACTGGGCTTGGATTATTATAAACAAAGAAAAAGCAGTGCTGCTGACCGATTTACAAGTTCTGAAAAATTAATTATCAATGCGCACTTTTCTGCGAAAGCTGCAAGATCGCTGCTCGAGTGGTCTACTGTCATTTCGTTGGAAACTGACCTTTATTTTTATAAACGAAGAAAAAGCAGCGCTCCTGACCGATTTACAAGTTCTGAAAAATGAAATTTCAATGTTTACTCTTTCGCGAAAGCTCCGAAACCGCTGCTTAAGCGATTTATCGACATTTCGTTAGAAACTGGGCTTGGATTTTTATAAATGAAGAAAAAGCAGCGCTCCTTACCGATTTACAAGTTCTGTAAATGATATTTCAATGTGCACTCTTTCGCCAAAGCTCCCAAATCGCAGCTCAAGTGATCTACTGACATTTCGTTGAAACTGGGCTTGGATTTTTATAAACGAAGAAAAGAAGCGCTTCTCACCGATTTACAAGTTCTGAAAAATGAAATTTCAATGCGCACTTTTCTGCGAAAGCTGCGAGATCGCTGCTCGAGTGATCTACTGACATTTCGTTAGAAACTGGGCTTGGATCTTTATAAACGAAGAAAAAGCAGCGCTCTGACCGATTTACAAGTTCTGAAAATGAATTTCAATGTGCACTTTTTCGCGAAAGCTCCAAATCGCGGCTCGAGTGATCTACTGACATTTCGTTAGAAACTGGGCTTGGATTTTATAAACGAAGAAAAAGCAGCGCTCCTGACCGATTTACAAGTTCTGAAAATCAATTTTCAATGCGCACTTTTCCGCGAAAGCTACGAACGCGCTGCTAAAGCGATCTATCGACATTTCGCTAGAACTGGGCTTGGATTTTTATTGAACAGGAACAGCAGCGCTCCTGGCCGATTTACAAGTTCTGAAAAATTATTTTCAATGCGCACTTTTCCGCGAAAGCTACGAACGCGCTGCTTAAGCGATCTACTGACATTTCGTTAGAAACTGGGCTTGGATTTTTATAAACAAAGAAAAAGCAGCGCTCCTGACCGATTTACAAGTTCTGAAAATGATATTTCAATGCGCACTCTTTCGCAAAGCTCCGAACGCGCTCGAGTGATCTACGACATTTCGTTAAACTGGGCTTGGATTTTATAAACGAAGAAAAGCAGCGCTCTGACCGATTTACAAGTTCTGAAAAATGAATTTCAATGGCACTTTTCGCGAAAGCTCGAATCGCTGCTCAGGATCTATGACATTTCGTTAGAAACTGGGCTTGGATTTTATAAACGAAGAAAAAGCAGCGCTGCTGACCGATTTACAAGTTCTGAAAAATCAATTTCAATGCGCACTTTTCGCGAAAGCTCCGAACGCGCTGCTAAGCGATCTATCGACATTTCGTTAGAAACTGGGCTTGGATTTTTATAAACAAGAAAAGCAGCGCTCCTGACCGATTTACAAGTTCTGAAAAATGAAATTTCAATGGCACTCTTTCGCGAAAGCTCCGAGATCGCTGCTTAAGCGATCTATCGACATTTCGTTAGAAACTGGGCTTGGATTTTTATAAACAAAGAAAAGCAGGCTGCTGACCGATTTACAAGTTCTGAAAAATGAATTTCAATGCGCACTCTTTCGCGAAAGCTCGAATCGCTGCTCGAGTGTCTACTGACATTTCGTTAGAAACTGGCTTGATTTTTATAAACGAAGAAAAAGCAGCGCTCTGACCGATTTACAAGTTCTGAAAAATAATTTCAATGCGCACTTTTCGCGAAAGCTCCGAACGCTGCTTAAGCGATCTATCGACATTTCGTTAGAAACTGGGCTTGGATTTTATAAACGAAGAAAAAGCAGCGCTCCTGACCGATTTACAAGTTCTGAAAATGAATTTCAATGCGCACTCTTTCGCGAAAGCTCCAAATCGCTGCTCGAGTGATCTACTGACATTTCGTTAGAAACTGGGCTTGGATTTTTATAAACGAAGAAAAAGCAGCGCTCCTGACCGATTTACAAGTTCTGAAAAATAATTTTCAATGCGCACTTTTCCGCGAAAGCTACGAACGCGCTGCTAAAGCGATCTATCGACATTTCGCTAGAAACTGGGCTTGGATTTTTATAAACAAGAAAAAGCAGCGCTCTGACCGATTTACAAGTTCTGAAAAATGAAATTTCAATGGCACTTTTCGCGAAAGCTCCGAATCGCTGCTTAAGCGATCTATGACATTTCGTTAGAAACTGGGCTTGGATTTTTATAAACAAAGAAAAAGCAGCGCTGCTGACCGATTTACAAGTTCTGAAAAATGAATTTCAATGCGCACTCTTTCGCGAAAGCTCCGAATCGCTGCTTAAGCGATCTATGACATTTCGCTAGAAACTGGGCTTGGATTTTTATAAACAAGAAAAAGCAGCGCTCTGACCGATTTACAAGTTCTGAAAAATCAATTTTCAATGCGCACTTTTCCGCGAAAGCTACGAACGCGCTGCTAAGCGATCTATCGACATTTCGCTAGAAACTGGGCTTGGATTTTTATTAACAGAACAGCAGCGCTCCTGGCCGATTTACAAGTTCTGAAAAATGAAATTTCAATGTGCAGTCTTTCGCGAAACTCCGAATCGCTGTTAAGCGATCTATGACATTTCGTTAAACTGGCTTGGATTTTTATAACAAAGAAAAAGCAGCGCTGCTGACTGATTTACAATTCTGAAAAATCATTTAATGCGCACTTTTCGCGAAAGCTGAAATCGCTGCTCGAGTGATCTACTGACATTTCGTTAGAAACTGGACTTGGATTTTTATAAACGAAGAAAAGCAGCGCTCCTGACCGATTTACAAGTTCTGAAAAATGAATTTCAATGGCACTCTTTCGCGAAAGCTCCGAACCGCTGCTTAAGCGATCTATCGACATTTCGTTAGAAACTGGGCTTGGATTTTTATAAAGAAGAAAAGCAGCGCTCTGACCGATTTACAAGTTCTGAAATGAATTTCAATGCACTCTTTCGCGAAAGCTCCAAATCGCTGCTCGAGTGATCTACTGACATTTCGTTAGAAACTGGCTTGGATTTTTATAAACGAAGAAAAGCAGCGCTCCTGACCGATTTACAAGTTCTGAAAAATCAATTTTCAATGCGCACTTTTCGCGAAAGCTACGAACGCGCTGCTTAAGCGATCTATCGACATTTCGCTAGAAACTGGGCTTGGATTTTTATAAACAAGAAAAGCAGCGCTCCTGACCGATTTACAAGTTCTGAAAAATGAAATTTCAATGTGCACTCTTTCGCGAAAGCTCCGAATCGCTGCTTAAGCGATCTACTGACATTTCGTTAGAAACTCGACTTGGATTTTATAAACAAAGAAAAGCAGCGCTTCTGACCGATTTACAAGTTCTGAAAAATGAATTTCAATGCGCACTTTTCGCGAAAGCTCCGAATCGCTGCTTAAGCGATCTACTGACATTTCGTTAGAAACTGGGCTTGGATTTTTATAAACGAAGAAAAAGCAGCGCTCTGACCGATTTACAAGTTCTGAAAAATGAATTTCAATGCGCACTCTTTCGCGAAAGCTCCGAAATCGCTGCTTAAGCGATCTATCGACATTTCGTTAGAAACTGGACTTGGATTTTTATAACAGAGAAAAGCAGCGCTCCTGACCGATTTACAAGTTCTGAAAAATGAATTTCAATGCCACTTTTCGCGAAAGCTCCGAAATCGCTGCTTAAGCGATCTATCGACATTTCGTTAGAAACTGGGCTTGGATTTTTATAAACAAGAAAAAGCAGCGCTCTGACCGATTTACAAGTTCTGAAAAATCAATTTTCAATGCGCACTCTTTCGCGAAAGCTACGAAAGCGCTGCTTAAGCGATCTATCGACATTTCGTTAGAAACTGGCTTGGATTTTTATAAACGAAAAAAGCAGCGCTCCTGACCGATTTACAAGTTCTGAAAAATGAAATTTCAATGGCACTCTTTCGCGAAAGCTCCGAAATCGCTGCTTAAGCGATTTACGACATTTCGTTAGAAACTGACTTGGATTTTTATAAACAAAGAAAAAGCAGCGCTGCTGACCGATTTACAAGTTCTGAAAAATAATTTCAATGCGCACTTTTCTGCGAAAGCTGCAAGATCGCTGCTTAGGATCTACTGACATTTCGTTAGAAACTGGCTTGGATTTTTATAAACGAAAAAAAGCAGCGCTCTGACCGATTTACAAGTTCTGAAAAATATTTTCAATGCGCACTTTTCGCGAAAGCTCGAACCGCTGCTTAAGCGATCTATCGACATTTCGTTAGAAACTGGGCTTGGATTTTTATAACAAGAAAAGCAGCGCTCCTGACCGATTTACAAGTTCTGAAAAATGAAATTTCAATGCACTCTTTCGCGAAAGCTCCGAACCGCTGCTTAAGCGATCTATCGACATTTCGTTAGAAACTCGACTTGGATTTTTATAAACAAGAAAAGCAGCGCTCCTGACCGATTTACAAGTTCTGAAAAATAATTTCAATGCCACTTTTCGCGAAAGCTCGAAGCGCTGCTCAAGCGATCTACTGACATTTCGTTAGAAACTGGGCTTGGATTTTTATAAACAAGAAAAGCAGCGCTCTGACCGATTTACAAGTTCTGAAAAATGAAATTTCAATGGCATCTTTCGCGAAAGCTCCGAATCGCTGCTTAAGCGATCTATGACATTTCGTTAGAAACTGGGCTTGGATTTTATAAACAAAGAAAAAGCAGCGCTGCTGACCGATTTACAAGTTCTGAAAAATCAATTTCAATGCGCACTTTTCGCGAAAGCTGCAAGATCGCTGCTCGAGTGATCTACTGACATTTCGTTGAAACTGGCTTGGATTTTTATAAACGAAAAAAGCAGCGCTCTGACCGATTTACAAGTTCTGAAAAATGAATTTCAATGCGCACTCTTTCGCGAAAGCTCGAAACGGCTGCTTAAGCGATCTATGACATTTCGTTAGAAACTGGGCTTGGATTTTTATAAACAAGAAAAAGCAGCGCTGCTGACCGATTAACAAGTTCTGAAAAATGAAATTTCAATGTGCACTCTTTCGCGAAACTCCGAATCGCTGCTTAAGCGATTTATCGACATTTCGTTAGAAACTCGACTTGGATTTTTATAAACAAAGAAATAGCAGCGCTCCTGACCGATTTACAAGTTCTGAAAAATCCATGTTCAATGCCCACTTTTCCGTGAAAGCTACGAACGCGCTGCTTAAGCGATCTACTGACATTTCGTTAGAAACTGGGCTTGGATTTTTATAAACGAAGAAAAAGCGCGCTGCTGACCGATTAACAAGTTCTGAAAAATGAATTTTCAATCCGCACTCTTTCGCGAAAGCTCCGAAATCGCTGCTCGAGTGATCTACTGACATTTCGTTAGAAACTCGACTTGGATTTTTATAAACGAATCAAAAGCAGCGCTCTGACCGATTTACAAGTTCTGAAAAATGAAATTTCAATGCGCACTCTTTCGCGAAAGCTCCGAAATCGCTGCTTAAGCGATCTATGACATTTCGTTAGAAACTGGGCTTGGATTTTTATAAACAAAGAAAAAGCAGCGCTGCTGACCGATTTACAAGTTCTGAAAAATGAATTTCAATGCGCACTTTTCGCGAAAGCTCCGAAATCGCTGCTTAAGCGATCTACTGACATTTCGTTAGAAACTCGACTTGGATTTTTATAAACGAAGAAAAGCAGCGCTCTGACCGATTTACAAGTTCTGAAAAATGAATTTCAATGCGCACTTTCGCGAAAGCTCCGATCGCTGCTGAGTGATCTACTGACATTTCGTTAGAAACTGGGCTTGGATTTTTATAAACGAAGAAAAAGCAGCGCTCCTGACCGATTTACAAGTTCTGAAAAATGAATTTCAATGGCACTCTTTCGCGAAAGCTCCGAAATCGCTGCTTAAGAGATCTATCGACATTTCGTTAGAAACTCGACTTGGATTTTTATAAATGAAGAAAAAGCAGCGCTCCTGACCGATTTACAAGTTCTGAAAAATGAAATTTCAATGTGCACTCTTTCGCGAAAGCTCCGAAATCGCTGCTTAAGCGATTTATCGACATTTCGTTAGAAACTCGACT
Organism: Nasonia vitripennis; assembly: GCF_009193385.2. Lineage (NCBI taxonomy): Eukaryota > Metazoa > Arthropoda > Insecta > Hymenoptera > Pteromalidae > Nasonia > Nasonia vitripennis. Next base: position 31,114 of record NW_022279593.1, on the reverse strand, counting down.
TGGATTTTTATAAACAAAGAAATAGCAGCGCTCCTGACCGATTTACAAGTTCTGAAAAATCCATGTTCAATGCCCACTTTTCCGTGAAAGCTACGAACGCGCTGCTTAAGCGATCTACTGACATTTCGTTAGAAACTGGGCTTGGATTTTTATAAACGAAGAAAAAGCAGCGCTTCTGACCGATTTACAAGTTCTGAAAAATGAATTTTCAATCCGCACTCTTTCGCGAAAGCTCCGAAATCGCTGCTCGAGTGATCTACTGACATTTCGTTAGATACTCGACTTGGATTTTTATAAACGAATCAAAAGCAGCGCTTCTGACCGATTTACAAGTTCTGAAAAATGAAATTTCAATGCGCACTCTTTCGCGAAAGCTCCGAAATTGCTGCTTAAGCGATCTATAGACATTTCGCTAGAAACTGGGCTTGGATTTTTATAAACTAAGATAAAGCAGCGCTGCTGACCGATTTACAAGTTCTGAAAAATGAAATTTCAATGTGCAGTCTTTCGCGAATACTCCGAGATCGCTGCTTAAGCGATTTATCGACATTTCGTTAGAAACTCGACTTGGATTTTTATAAACTAAGAAATAGCAGCGCTCCTGACCGATTTACAAGTTCTGAAAAATCCATGTTCAATGCCCACTTTTCCGTGAAAGCTACGAACGCGCTGGTTAAGCGATCTACTGACATTTCGTTAGAAACTGGGCTTGGATTTTTATAAACGAAGAAAAAGCTGCGCTGCTGACCGATTAACAAGATCTGAAAAATGAATTTTCAATCCGCACTCTTTCGCGAAAGCTCCGAAATCGCTGCTCGAGTGATCTACTGACATTTCGTTGGAAACTGGGCTTGGATTTTTATAAACAAAGAAAAGCAGCGCTCCTGACCGATTTACAATTCTGATAAATGAAATTTCAATGTGCAGTCTTTCGCGAATACTCCGAGATCGCTGCTTAAGCGATCTACTGACACTTCGTTATAAACTGGCTTGGATTTTTATAAACGAAGAAAAAGCTGCGCTGCTGACCGATTAACAAGTTCTGAAAAATCCATGTTCAATGCCCACTTTTCCGTGAAAGCTACGAACGCGCTGCTTAAGCGATCTACTGACATTTCGTTAGAAACTGGGCTTGGATTTTTATAAACGAAGAAAAAGCTGCGCTGCTGACCGATTAACAAGTTCTGAAAAATGAATTTTCAATCCGGACTCTTTCGCGAAAGCTCCGAAATCGCTGCTCGAGTGATCTACTGACATTTCGTTAGATACTCGACTTGGATTTTTATAAACGAATCAAAAGCAGCGCTTCTGACCGATTTACAAGTTCTGAAAAATGAAATTTCAATGCGCACTCTTTCGCGAAAGCTCCGAGATCGCTGCTTAAGAGATCTATCGACATTTCGTTAGAAACTCGACTTGGATTTTTATAAATGAAGAAAAAGCAGCGCTCCTGACCGATTTACAAGTTCTGAAAAATGAAATTTCAATGTGCAGTCTTTCGCGAATACTCCGAGATCGCTGCTTAAGCGATTTATCGACATTTCGTTAGAAACTCGACTTGGATTTTTATAAACAAAGAAATTGCAGCGCTCCTGACCGATTTACAAGTTCTGAAAAATCCATGTTCAATGCCCACTTTTCCGTGAAAGCTACGAACGCGCTGCTTAAGCGATCTACTGACATTTCGTTAGAAACTGGGCTTGGATTTTTATAAACGAAGAAAAAGCTGCGCTGCTGACCGAATAACAAGTTCTGAAAAATGAATTTTCAATCCGGACTCTTTCGCGAAAGCTCCGAAATCGCTGCTCGAGTGATCTACTGACATTTCGTTAGATACTCGAGTTGGATTTTTATAAACGAATCAAAAGCAGCGCTTCTGACCGATTTACAAGTTCTGAAAAATGAAATTTCAATGCGCACTCTTTCGCGAAAGCTCCGAGATCGCTGCTTAAGAGATCTATCGACATTTCGTTAGAAACTCGACTTGGATTTTTATAAATGAAGAAAAAGCAGCGCTCCTGACCGATTTACAAGTTCTGAAAAATGAAATTTCAATGTTTACTCTTTCGCGAAAGCTCCGAAATCGCTGCTCGAGTGATCTACTGACATTTCGTTAGATACTCGACTTGGATTTTTATAAACGAATCAGAAGCAGCGCTTCTGACCGATTTACAAGTTCTGAAAAATTAATTATCAATGCGCACTTTTCTGCGAAAGCTGCAAGATCGCTGCTCGAGTGATCTACTGACATTTCGTTAGATACTCGACTTGGATTTTTATAAACGAATCAAAAGCAGCGCTTCTGACCGATTTACAAGTTCTGAAAAAATATTATTCAATGCGCACTTTTCCGCGAAAGCTACGAACGCGCTGCTTAAGCGATCTATCGACATTTCACTAGAAACTGGGCTTGGATTTTTATTGAACAGGAACAGCAGCTCTCCTGGCCGATTTACAAGTTCTGAAAAATGAAATTTCAATGTGCAGTCTTTCGCGAAAGCTCCGAAATTGCTGCTTAAGCGATCTATAGACATTTCGCTAGAAACTGGGCTTGGATTTTTATAAACAAAGAAAAAGCAGCGCTGCTGACCGATTTACAAGTTCTGAAAAATTAATTATCAATGCGCACTTTTCTGCGAAAGCTGCAAGATCGCTGCTCGAGTGGTCTACTGTCATTTCGTTGGAAACTGGCCTTTTATTTTTATAAACGAAGAAAAAGCAGCGCTCCTGACCGATTTACAAGTTCTGAAAAATGAAATTTCAATGTTTACTCTTTCGCGAAAGCTCCGAAACCGCTGCTTAAGCGATTTATCGACATTTCGTTAGAAATTCGACTTGGATTTTAATAAACAAAGAAATAGCAGCACTCCTGACCGATTTACAAGTTCTGAAAAATCCATGTTCAATGCCCACTTTTCCGTGAAAGCTACGAACGCGCTGCTTAAGCGATCTACTGACATTTCGTTAGAAACTGGGCTTGGATTTTTATAAACGAAGAAAAAGCTGCGCTGCTGACCGATTAACAAGTTCTGAAAAATGAATTTTCAATCAGGACTCTTTCGCGAAAGCTCCGAAATCGCTGCTCGAGTGATCTACTGACATTTCGTTAGATACTCGACTTGGATTTTTATAAACGAATCAAAAGCAGCGCTCCTGGCCGATTTACAAGTTCTGAAAAATGAAATTTCAATGTGCAGTCTTTCGCGAATACTCCGAGATCGCTGCTTAAGCGATCTACTGACACTTCGTTATAAACTGGGCTTGGATTATTATAATCAAAGAAAAAGCAGTGCTGCTGACTGATTTACAAATTCTGAAAAATCAATTATTAATGCGCACTTTTCTGCGAAAGCTGCAAGATGGCTGCTCGAGTGGTCTACTGTCATTTCGTTGGAAACTGGCCTTTTATTTTTATAAACGAATCAAAAGCAGCGCTTCTGACCGATTTACAAGTTCTGAAAAATGATATTTCAATGCGCACTCTTTCGCGAAAGCTCCGAAATCGCTGCTTAAGCGATTTATCGACATTTCGTTAGAAACTCGACTTGGATTTTTATAAACAAAGAAATAGCAGCGCTCCTGACCGATTTACAAGTTCTGAAAAATCCATGTTCAATGCCCACTTTTCCGTGAAAGCTACGAACGCGCTGCTTAAGCGATCTACTGACATTTCGTTAGAAACTGGGCTTGGATTTTTATAAACGAAGAAAAAACTGCGCTGCTGACCGATTAACAAGTTCTGAAAAATGAATTTTCAATCCGCACTCTTTCGCGAAAGCTGCGAGATCGCTGCTCGAGTGATCTACTGACATGTCGTTAGATACTCGACTTGGATTTTTATAAATGAAGAAAAAGCAGCGCTTCTGACCGATTTACAAGTTCTGAAAAATGATATTTCAATGTGCACTCTTTCGCGAAAGCTCCGAAATTGCTGCTTAAGCCATCTAGAGACATTTCGCTAGAAACTGGGCTTGGATTTTTATAAACAAAGAAATAGCAGCGCTCCTGACCGATTTACAAGTTCTGAAAAATCCATGTTCAATGCCCACTTTTCCGTGCAAGCTACGAACGCGCTGCTTAAGCGATCTACTGACATTTCGTTAGAAACTGGGCTTGGATTTTTATAAACGAAGAAAAAGCAGTGCTTCTGACCGATTTACAAGTTCTGAAAAATGAAATTTCAATGCGCACATTTCTGCGAAAGCTGCGAGATCGCTGCTCGAGTGATCTACTGACATTTCATTAAAAACTGGGCTTGGATTTTTATAAACGAAGAAAAAGCAGCGCTCCTGACCGATTTACAAGTTCTGAAAAATGAACTTTCAATGTGCACTCTTTCGCGAAAGCTCCGAAATCGCTGCTTAAGCGATTTATCGACATTTCGTTAGAAACTCGACTTGGATTTTTATAAACAAAGAAATAGCAGCGCTCCTGACCGATTTACAAGTTCTGAAAAATCCATGTTCAATGCCCACTTTTCCGTGAAAGCTACGAACGCGCTGCTTAAGCGATCTACTGACATTTCGTTAGAAACTGGGCTTGGATTTTTATAAACGAAGAAAAAGCTGCGCTGCTGACCGATTAACAAGTTCTGAAAAATGAATTTTCAATCCGCACTCTTTCGCGAAAGCTCCGAAATCGCTGCTCGAGTGATCTACTGACATTTCGTTAGATACTCGACTTGGATTTTTATAAACGAATCAAAAGCAGCGCTTCTGACCGATTTACAAGTTCTGAAAAATGATATTTCAATGTGCACTCTTTCGCGAAAGCTCCGAAATTGCTGCTTAAGCCATCTAGAGACATTTCGCTAGAAACTGGGCTTGGATTTTTATAAACAAAGAAAAAGCAGCGCTGCTGACCGATTTACAAGTTCTGAAAAAATATTATTCAATGCGCACTTTTCCGCGAAAGCTACGAACGCGCTGCTTAAGCGATCTATCGACATTTCGCTAGAAACTGGGCTTGGATTTTTATAAATGAAGAAAAAGCAGCGCTCCTGGCCGATTTACAAGTTCTGAAAAATGAAATTTCAATGTGCAGTCTTTCGCGAAAGCTCCGAAATTGCTGCTTAAGCGATCTATAGACATTTCGCTAGAAACTGGGCTTGGATTTTTATAAACAAAGAAAAAGCAGCGCTGCTGACCGATTTACAAGTTCTGAAAAATTAATTATCAATGCGCACTTTTCTGCGAAAGCTCCCAAATCGCAGCTCGAGTGAACTACTGACATTTCGTTGGAAACTGGGCTTGGATTCTTATAAACAAAGAAATAGCAGCGCTCCTGACCGATTTACAAATTCTGATAAATGAAATTTCAATGTGCAATCTTTCGTGAATGCTCCGAAATCGCTGCTCGAATGATATACTGATATTTCGCCAGAAACTGGGCTTGGATTTTGATAAACGGAGAAAAAACAGCGCTTCTGACCAAATTACAAGTTCTCAAAAATCCATGTTCAATGCCCACTTTTCCGTGAAAGCTACGAACGCGCTGCTTAAGCGATCTACTGACATTTCGTTAGAAACTGGGCATGGATTTTTATAAACGAAGAAAAAGCTGCGCTGCTGACCGATTAACAAGTTCTGAAAAAATATTATTCAATGCTCACTTTTCCGCGAAAGCTACGAACGCGCTGCTTAAGCGATCTATCGACATTTCGTTAGAAACTGGGCTTGGATTTTTATTGAACAGGAACAGCAGCGCTCCTGGCCGATTTACAAGTTCTGAAAAATGAAATTTCAATGTGCAGTCTTTCGCGAAAGCTCCGAAATTGCTGCTTAAGCGATCTATAGACATTTCGCTAGAAACTGGGCTTGGATTTTTATAAACAAAGAAAAAGCAGCGCTGCTGACCGGTTTACAAGTTCTGAAAAATTAATTATCAATGCGCACTTTTCTGCGAAAGCTGCAAGATCGCTGCTCGAGTGGTCTACTGTCATTTTGTTGGAAACTGGGCTTGGATTTTTATAAACAAAGAAAAAGCAGCGCTGCTGACCGATTTACAAGTTCTGAAAAATTAATTATCAATGCGCACTTTTCTGCGAAAGCTGCAAGATCGCTGCTCGAGTGATCTACTGACATTTCGTTAGATACTCGACTTGGATTTTTATAAACGAATCAAAAGCAGCGCTTCTGACCGATTTACAAGTTCTGAAAAATGAATTTTCGATCCGCACTCTTTCGCGAAAGCTCCGAAATCGCTGCTCGAGTGATCTACTGACATTTCGTTAGAAACTGGGCTTGTATTTTTATAAACGAAGAAAAAGCAGCGCTTCTGACCGATTTACAAGTTCTGAAAAATGAAATTTCAATGTGCAGTCTTTCGCGAATACTCCGAGATCGCTGCTTAAGCGATCTACTGACACTTCGTTATAAACTGGGCTTGGATTATTATAATCAAAGAAAAAGCAGTGCTGCTGACTGATTTACAAATTCTGAAAAATCAATTATTAATGCGCACTTTTCTGCGAAAGCTGCAAGATGGCTGCTCGAGTGGTCTACTGTCATTTCGTTGGAAACTGGCCTTTTATTTTTATAAACGAATCAAAAGCAGCGCTTCTGACCGATTTACAAGTTCTGAAAAATGATATTTCAATGCGCACTCTTTCGCGAAAGCTCCGAAATCGCTGCTTAAGCGATTTATCGACATTTCGTTAGAAACTCGACTTGGATTTTTATAAACAAAGAAATAGCAGCGCTCCTGACCGATTTACAAGTTCTGAAAAATCCATGTTCAATGCCCACTTTTCCGTGAAAGCTACGAACGCGCTGCTTAAGCGATCTACTGACATTTCGTTAGAAACTGGGCTTGTATTTTTATAAACGAAGAAAAAGCTGCGCTGCTGACCGATTAACAAGTTCTGAAAAATGAATTTTCAATCCGGACTCTTTCGCGAAAGCTCCGAAATCGCTGCTCGAGTGATCTACTGACATTTCGTTAGATACTCGACCTGGATTTTTATAAACGAATCAACAGCAGCGCTTCTGACCGATTTACAAGTTCTGAAAAATGAAATTTCAATGCGCACTCTTTCGCGAAAGCTCCGAAATTGCTGCTTAAGCGATCTATAGACATTTCGCTAGAAACTGGGCTTGGATTTTTATAAACTAAGATAAAGCAGCGCTGCTGACCGATTTACAAGTTCTGAAAAATGAAATTTCAATGTGCAGTCTTTCGCGAATACTCCGAGATCGCTGCTTAAGCGATTTATCGACATTTCGTTAGAAACTCGACTTGGATTTTTATAAACAAAGAAATAGCAGCGCTGCTGACTGATTTACAAATTCTGAAAAATCAATTATTAATGCGCACTTTTCTGCGAAAGCTGCAAGATGGCTGCTCGAGTGGTCTACTGTCATTTCGTTGGAAACTGGCCTTTTATTTTTATAAACGAATCAAAAGCAGCGCTTCTGACCGATTTACAAGTTCTGAAAAATGATATTTCAATGCGCACTCTTTCGCGAAAGCTCCGAAATCGCTGCTTAAGCGATTTATCGACATTTCGTTAGAAACTCGACTTGGATTTTTATAAACAAAGAAATAGCAGCGCTCCTGACCGATTTACAAGTTCTGAAAAATCCATGTTCAATGCCCACTTTTCCGTGAAAGCTACGAACGCGCTGCTTAAGCGATCTACTGACATTTCGTTAGAAACTGGGCTTGGATTTTTATAAACAAAGACAAAGCAGCGCTGCTGACCGATTTACAAGTTCTGAAAAATTAATTATCAATGCGCACTTTTCTGCGAAAGCTGCAAGATCGCTGCTCGAGGGATCTACTGACATTTCGTTAGATACTCGACTTTTATAAACTCGGATTTTTATAAACGAAGAAAAAGCAGCGCTTCTGACCGATTTACAAGTTCTGAAAAATGAAATTTCAATGCGCACATCTCTGCGAAAGCTGCGCGATCGCTGCTCGAGTGATCTACTGACATTTCATTAAAAACTGGGCTTGGATTTTTATAAACGAAGAAAAAGCAGTGCTCCTGACCGATTTACAAGTTCTGAAAAATGAACTTTCAATGTGCACTCTTTCGCGAAAGCTCCGAAATCGCTGCTTAAGAGATCTATCGACATTTCGTTAGAAACTCGACTTGGATTTTTATAAATGAAGAAAAAGCAGCGCTCCTGACCGATTTACAAGTTCTGAAAAATGAAATTTCAATGTTTACTCTTTCGCGAAAGCTCCGAAATCGCTGCTCGAGTGATCTACTGACATTTCGTTAGATACTCGACTTGGATTTTTATAAACGAATCAAAAGCAGCGCTTCTGACCGATTTACAAGTTCTGAAAAATGATATTTCAATGTGCACTCTTTCGCGAAAGCTCCGAAATTGCTGCTTAAGCCATCTAGAGACATTTCGCTAGAAACTGGGCTTGGATTTTTATAAACAAAGAAAAAGCAGCGCTGCTGACCGATTTACAAGTTCTGAAAAATTAATTATCAATGCGCACTTTTCTGCGAAAGCTGCAAGATCGCTGCTCGAGTGGTCTACTGTCATTTTGTTGGAAACTGGGCTTGGATTTTTATAAACAAAGAAAAAGCAGCGCTGCTGACCGATTTACAAGTTCTGAAAAATTAATTATCAATGCGCACTTTTCTGCGAAAGCTGCAAGATCGCTGCTCGAGTGATCTACTGACATTTCGTTAGATACTCGACTTGGATTTTTATAAACGAATCAAAAGCAGCGCTTCTGACCGATTTACAAGTTCTGAAAAATGAATTTTCGATCCGCACTCTTTCGCGAAAGCTCCGAAATCGCTGCTCGAGTGATCTACTGACATTTCGTTAGAAACTGGGCTTGGATTTTTATAAACGAAGAAAAAGCAGCGCTTCTGACCGATTTACAAGTTCTGAAAAATGAAATTTCAATGTGCAGTCTTTCGCGAATACTCCGAGATCGCTGCTTAAGCGATCTACTGACACTTCGTTATAAACTGGGCTTGGATTATTATAATCAAAGAAAAAGCAGTGCTGCTGACTGATTTACAAATTCTGAAAAATCAATTATTAATGCGCACTTTTCTGCGAAAGCTGCAAGATGGCTGCTCGAGTGGTCTACTGTCATTTCGTTGGAAACTGGCCTTTTATTTTTATAAACGAATCAAAAGCAGCGCTTCTGACCGATTTACAAGTTCTGAAAAATGATATTTCAATGCGCACTCTTTCGCGAAAGCTCCGAAATCGCTGCTTAAGCGATTTATCGACATTTCATTAGAATCTCGACTTGGATTTTTATAAACAAAGAAATAGCAGCGCTCCTGACCGATTTACAAGTTCTGAAAAATCCATGTTCAATGCCCACTTTTCCGTGAAAGCTACGAACGCGCTGCTTAAGCGATCTACTGAAATTTCGTTAGAAACTGGGCTTGGATTTTTATAAACGAAGAAAAAACTGCGCTGCTGACCGATTAACAAGTGCTGAAAAATGAATTTTCAATCCGCACTCTTTCGCGAAAGCTCCGAAATCGCTGCTCGAGTGATCTACTGACATTTCGTTAGATACTCGACTTGGATTTTTATAAACGAATCAAAAGCAGCGCTTCTGACCGATTTACAAGTTCTGAAAAATGATATTTCAATGTGCACTCTTTCGCGAAAGCTCCGAAATTGCTGCTTAAGCCATCTAGAGACATTTCGCTAGAAACTGGGCTTGGATTTTTATAAACAAAGAAAAAGCAGCGCTGCTGACCGATTTACAAGTTCTGAAAAATTTATTATCAATGCGCACTTTTCTGCGAAAGCTGCAAGATCGCTGCTCGAGTGGTCTACTGTCATTTTGTTGGAAACTGGGCTTGGATTTTTATAAACAAAGAAAAAGCAGCGCTGCTGACCGATTTACAAGTTCTGAAAAATTAATTATCAATGCGCACTTTTCTGCGAAAGCTGCAAGATCGCTGCTCGAGTGATCTACTGACATTTCGTTAGATACTCGACTTGGATTTTTATAAACGAATCAAAAGCAGCGCTTCTGACCGATTTACAAGTTCTGAAAAATGAATTTTCGATCCGCACTCTTTCGCGAAAGCTCCGAAATCGCTGCTCGAGTGATCTAATGACATTTCGTTAGAAACTGGGCTTGGATTTTTATAAACGAAGAAAAAGCAGCGCTTCTGACCGATTTACAAGTTCTGAAAAATGAAATTTCAATGTGCAGTCTTTCGCGAATACTCCGAGATCGCTGCTTAAGCGATCTACTGACACTTCGTTATAAACTGGGCTTGGATTATTATAATCAAAGAAAAAGCAGTGCTGCTGACTGATTTACAAGTTCTGAAAAATGAAATTTCAATGCGCACTCTTTCGCGAAAGCTGCAAGATGGCTGCTCGAGTGGTCTACTGTCATTTCGTTGGAAACTGGCCTTTTATTTTTATAAACGAATCAAAAGCAGCGCTTCTGACCGATTTACAAGTTCTGAAAAATGATATTTCAATGCGCACTCTTTCGCGAAAGCTCCGAAATCGCTGCTTAAGCGATTTATCGACATTTCGTTAGAAACTCGACTTGGATTTTTATAAACAAAGAAATAGCAGCGCTCCTGACCGATTTACAAGTTCTGAAAAATCCATGTTCAATGCCCACTTTTCCGTGAAAGCTACGAACGCGCTGCTTAAGCGATCTACTGACATTTCGTTAGAAACTGGGCTTGTATTTTTATAAACGAAGAAAAAGCTGCGCTGCTGACCGATTAACAAGTTCTGAAAAATGAATTTTCAATCCGGACTCTTTCGCGAAAGCTCCGAAATCGCTGCTCGAGTGATCTACTGACATTTCGTTAGATACTCGACCTGGATTTTTATAAACGAATCAACAGCAGCGCTTCTGTCCGATTTACAAGTTCTGAAAAATGAAATTTCAATGCGCACTCTTTCGCGAAAGCTCCGAAATTGCTGCTTAAGCGATCTATAGACATTTCGCTAGAAACTGGGCTTGGATTTTTATAAACTAAGATAAAGCAGCGCTGCTGACCGATTTACAAGTTCTGAAAAATGAAATTTCAATGTGCAGTCTTTCGCGAATACTCCGAGATCGCTGCTTAAGCGATTTATCGACATTTCGTTAGAAACTCGACTTGGATTTTTATAAACAAAGAAATAGCAGCGCTGCTGACTGATTTACAAATTCTGAAAAATCAATTATTAATGCGCACTTTTCTGCGAAAGCTGCAAGATGGCTGCTCGAGTGGTCTACTGTCATTTCGTTGGAAACTGGCCTTTTATTTTTATAAACGAATCAAAAGCAGCGCTTCTGACCGATTTACAAGTTCTGAAAAATGATATTTCAATGCGCACTCTTTCGCGAAAGCTCCGAAATCGCTGGTTAAGCGATTTATCGACATTTCGTTAGAAACTCGACTTGGATTTTTATAAACAAAGAAATAGCAGCGCTCCTGACCGATTAACAAGTTCTGAAAAATGAATTTTCAATCCGCACTCTTTCGCGAAAGCTACGAACGCGCTGCTTAAGCGATCTACTGACATTTCGTTAGAAACTGGGCTTGGATTTTTATAAACAAAGACAAAGCAGCGCTGCTGACCGATTTACAAGTTCTGAAAAATTAATTATCAATGCGCACTTTTCTGCGAAAGCTGCAAGATCGCTGCTCGAGGGATCTACTGACATTTCGTTAGATACTCGACTTTTATAAACTCGGATTTTTATAAACGAAGAAAAAGCAGCGCTTCTGACCGATTTACAAGTTCTGAAAAATGAAATTTCAATGCGCACATCTCTGCGAAAGCTGCGCGATCGCTGCTCGAGTGATCTACTGACATTTCATTAAAAACTGGGCTTGGATTTTTATAAACGAAGAAAAAGCAGTGCTCCTGACCGATTTACAAGTTCTGAAAAATGAACTTTCAATGTGCACTCTTTCGCGAAAGCTCCGAAATCGCTGCTTAAGAGATCTATCGACATTTCGTTAGAAACTCGACTTGGATTTTTATAAATGAAGAAAAAGCAGCGCTCCTGACCGATTTACAAGTTCTGAAAAATGAAATTTCAATGTTTACTCTTTCGCGAAAGCTCCGAAATCGCTGCTTAAGCGATTTATCGACATTTCGTTAGAAACTCGACTTGGATTTTTATAAACAAAGAAATAGCAGCGCTCCTGACCGATTTACAAGTTCTGAAAAATCCATGTTCAATGCCCACTTTTCCGTGAAAGCTACGAACGCGCTGGTTAAGCGATCTACTGACATTTCGTTAGAAACTGGGCTTGGATTTTTATAAACGAAGAAAAAGCTGCGCTGCTGACCGATTAACAAGTTCTGAAAAATGAATTTTCAATCCGCACTCTTTCGCGAAAGCTCCGAAATCGCTGCTCGAGTGATCTACTGACATTTCGTTAGATACTCGACTTGGATTTTTATAAACGAATCAAAAGCTGCGCTTCTGACCGATTTACAAGTTCTGAAAAATGAAATTTCAATGCGCACTCTTTCGCGAAAGCTCCGAAATTGCTGCTTAAGCGATCTATAGACATTTCGCTAGAAACTGGGCTTGGATTTTTATAAACTAAGATAAAGCAGCGCTGCTGACCGATTTACAAGTTCTGAAAAATGAAATTTCAATGTGCAGTCTTTCGCGAATACTCCGAGATCGCTGCTTAAGCGATTTATCGACATTTCGTTAGAAACTCGACTTGGATTTTTATAAACAAAGAAATAGCAGCGCTCCTGACCGATTTACAAGTTCTTAAATATCCATGTTCAATGCCCACTTTTCCGTGAAAGCTACGAACGCGCTGGTTAAGCGATCTACTGACATTTCGTTAGAAACTGGGCTTGGATTTTTATAAACGAAGAAAAAGCTGCGCTGCTGACCGATTAACAAGTTCTGAAAAATGAATTTTCAATCCGCACTCTTTCGCGAAAGCTCCGAAATCGCTGCTCGAGTGATCTACTGACATTTCGTTGGAAACTGGGCTTGGATTCTTATAAACAAAGAAATAGCAGCGCTCCTGACCGATTTACAAATTCTGATAAATGAAATTTCAATGTGCAGTCTTTCGCGAATACTCTGAGATCGCTGCTTAAGCGATCTACTGACACTTCGTTATAAACTGGGCTTGGATTTTTATAAACGAAGAAAAAGCTGCGCTGCTGACCGATTAACAAGTTCTGAAAAATCCATGTTCAATGCCCACTTTTCCGTGAAAGCTGCGAACGCGCTGCTTAAGCGATCTACTGACATTTCGTTAGAAACTGGGCTTGGATTTTTATAAACGAAGAAAAAGCTGCGCTGCTGACCGATTTACAATTTCTGAAAAATGAAATTTCAATGCGCACTCTTTCGCGAAAGCTCCGAAATTGCTGCTTAAGCGATCTATAGACATTTCGCTAGAAACTGGGCTTGGATTTTTATAAACTAAGATAAAGCAGCGCTGCTGACCGATTTACAAGTTCTGAAAAATGAAATTTCAATGTGCAGTCTTTCGCGAATACTCCGAGATCGCTGCTTAAGCGATTTATCGACATTTCGTTAGAAACTCGACTTGGATTTTTATAAACAAAGAAATAGCAGCGCTCCTGACCGATTTACAAGTTCTGAAAAATCCATGTTCAATGCCCACTTTTCCGTGAAAGCTACGAACGCGCTGGTTAAGCGATCTACTGACATTTCGTTAGAAACTGGGCTTGGATTTTTATAAACGAAGAAAAAGCTGCGCTGCTGACCGATTAACAAGTTCTGAAAAATGAATTTTCAATCCGCACTCTTTCGCGAAAGCTCCGAAATCGCTGCTCGAGTGATCTACTGACATTTCGTTGGAAACTGGGCTTGGATTCTTATAAACAAAGAAATAGCAGCGCTCCTGACCGATTTACAAATTCTGATAAATGAAATTTCAATGTGCAGTCTTTCGCGAATACTCTGAGATCGCTGCTTAAGCGATCTACTGACACTTCGTTATAAACTGGGCTTGGATTTTTATAAACGAAGAAAAAGCTGCGCTGCTGACCGATTAACAAGTACTGAAAAATCCATGTTCAATGCCCACTTTTCCGTGAAAGCTACGAACGCGCTGCTTAAGCGATCTACTGACATTTCGTTAGAAACTGGGCTTGGATTTTTATAAACGAAGAAAAAGCTGCGCTGCTGACCGATTAACAAGTTCTGAAAAATGAATTTTCAATCCGGACTCTTTCGCGAAAGCTCCGAAATCGCTGCTCGAGTGATCTACTGACATTTCGTTAGATACTCGACTTGGATTTTTATAAACGAATCAAAAGCAGCGCTTCTGACCGATTTACAAGTTCTGAAAAATGAAATTTCAATGCGCACTCTTTCGCGAAAGCTCCGAGATCGCTGCTTAAGAGATCTATCGACATTTCGTTAGAAACTCGACTTGGATTTTTATAAATGAAGAAAAAGCAGCGCTCCTGACCGATTTACAAGTTCTGAAAAATGAAATTTCAATGTGCAGTCTTTCGCGAATACTCCGAGATCGCTGCTTAAGCGATTTATCGACATTTCGTTAGAAACTCGACTTGGATTTTTATAAACAAAGAAATTGCAGCGCTCCTGACCGATTTACAAGTTCTGAAAAATCCATGTTCAATGCCCACTTTTCCGTGAAAGCTACGAACGCGCTGCTTAAGCGATCTACTGACATTTCGTTAGAAACTGGGCTTGGATTTTTATAAACGAAGAAAAAGCTGCGCTGCTGACCGATTAACAAGTTCTGAAAAATGAATTTTCAATCCGGACTCTTTCGCGAAAGCTCCGAAATCGCTGCTCGAGTGATCTACTGACATTTCGTTAGATACTCGACTTGGATTTTTATAAACGAATCAAAAGCAGCGCTTCTGACCGATTTACAAGTTCTGAAAAATGAAATTTCAATGCGCACTCTTTCGCGAAAGCTCCGAGATCGCTGCTTAAGAGATCTATCGACATTTCGTTAGAAACTCGACTTGGATTTTTATAAATGAAGAAAAAGCAGCGCTCCTGACCGATTTACAAGTTCTGAAAAATGAAATTTCAATGTTTACTCTTTCGCGAAAGCTCCGAAATCGCTGCTCGAGTGATCTACTGACATTTCGTTAGATACTCGACTTGGATTTTTATAAACGAATCAAAAGCAGCGCTTCTGACCGATTTACAAGTTCTGAAAAATTAATTATCAATGCGCACTTTTCTGCGAAAGCTGCAAGATCGCTGCTCGAGTGATCTACTGACATTTCGTTAGATACTCGACTTGGATTTTTATAAACGAATCAAAAGCAGCGCTTCTGACCGATTTACAAGTTCTGAAAAAATATTATTCAATGCGCACTTTTCCGCGAAAGCTACGAACGCGCTGCTTAAGCGATCTATCGACATTTCGCTAGAAACTGGGCTTGGATTTTTATTGAACAGGAACAGCAGCTCTCCTGGCCGATTTACAAGTTCTGAAAAATGAAATTTCAATGTGCAGTCTTTCGCGAAAGCTCCGAAATTGCTGCTTAAGCGATCTATAGACATTTCGCTAGAAACTGGGCTTGGATTTTTATAAACAAAGAAAAAGCAGCGCTGCTGACCGATTTACAAGTTCTGAAAAATTAATTATCAATGCGCACTTTTCTGCGAAAGCTGCAAATCGCTGCTCGAGTGGTCTACTGTCATTTCGTTGGAAACTGGCCTTATTTTTATAAACGAAGAAAAGCAGCGCTCCTGACCGATTTACAAGTTCTGAAAATGAAATTTCAATGTTACTCTTTCGCGAAAGCTCCGAAACCGCTGCTTAAGCGATTTATCGACATTTCGTTAGAAATTCGACTTGGATTTTAATAAACAAAGAAATAGCAGCACTCCTGACCGATTTACAAGTTCTGAAAAATCCATGTTCAATGCCCACTTTTCCGTGAAAGCTACGAACGCGCTGCTTAAGCGATCTACTGACATTTCGTTAGAAACTGGGCTTGGATTTTTATAAACGAAGAAAAAGCTGCGCTGCTGACCGATTAACAAGTTCTGAAAATGAATTTTCAATCAGACTCTTTCGCGAAAGCTCGAAATCGCTGCTCGAGTGATCTACTGACATTTCGTTAGATACTCGACTTGGATTTTATAAACGAATCAAAAGCAGCGCTCCTGGCCGATTACAAGTTCTGAAAATGAAATTTCAATGTGCAGTCTTTCGCGAATACTCCGAGATCGCTGCTTAAGCGATCTACTGACACTTCGTTATAAACTGGGCTTGGATTATTATATCAAAGAAAAGCAGTGCTGCTGACTGATTTACAATTCTGAAAAATCAATTATTAATGCGCACTTTTCTGCGAAAGCTGCAAGATGGCTGCTCGAGTGGTCTACTGTCATTTCGTTGGAAACTGGCCTTTTATTTTTATAAACGAATCAAAAGCAGCGCTTCTGACCGATTTACAAGTTCTGAAAAATGATATTTCAATGCGCACTCTTTCGCGAAAGCTCCGAAATCGCTGCTTAAGCGATTTATCGACATTTCGTTAGAAACTCGACTTGGATTTTTATAAACAAAGAAATAGCAGCGCTCCTGACCGATTTACAAGTTCTGAAAAATCCATGTTCAATGCCCACTTTTCCGTGAAAGCTACGAACGCGCTGCTTAAGCGATCTACTGACATTTCGTTAGAAACTGGGCTTGGATTTTTAAAAACGAAGAAAAACTGCGCTGCTGACCGATTAACAAGTTCTGAAAAATGAATTTTCAATCCGCACTCTTTCGCGAAAGCTCCGAATCGCTGCTCGAGTGATCTACTGACATGTCGTTAGATACTCGACTTGGATTTTTATAAATGAAGAAAAAGCAGCGCTTCTGACCGATTTACAAGTTCTGAAAAATGATATTTCAATGTGCACTCTTTCGCGAAAGCTCCGAAATTGCTGCTTAAGCCATCTAGAGACATTTCGCTAGAAACTGGGCTTGGATTTTTATAAACAAAGAAATAGCAGCGCTCCTGACCGATTTACAAGTTCTGAAAAATCCATGTTCAATGCCCACTTTTCCGTGCAAGCTACGAACGCGCTGCTTAAGCGATCTACTGACATTTCGTTAGAAACTGGGCTTGGATTTTTATAAACGAAGAAAAAGCAGTGCTTCTGACCGATTTACAAGTTCTGAAAAATGAAATTTCAATGCGCACATTTCTGCGAAAGCTGCGAGATCGCTGCTCGAGTGATCTACTGACATTTCATTAAAAACTGGGCTTGGATTTTTATAAACGAAGAAAAAGCAGCGCTCCTGACCGATTTACAAGTTCTGAAAAATGAACTTTCAATGTGCACTCTTTCGCGAAAGCTCCGAAATCGCTGCTTAAGCGATTTATCGACATTTCGTTAGAAACTCGACTTGGATTTTTATAAACAAAGAAATAGCAGCGCTCCTGACCGATTTACAAGTTCTGAAAAATCCATGTTCAATGCCCACTTTTCCGTGAAAGCTACGAACGCGCTGCTTAAGCGATCTACTGACATTTCGTTAGAAACTGGGCTTGGATTTTTATAAACAAAGAAAAAGCAGCGCTGCTGACCGATTTACAAGTTCTGAAAAAATATTATTCAATGCGCACTTTTCCGCGAAAGCTACGAACGCGCTGCTTAAGCGATCTATCGACATTTCACTAGAAACTGGGCTTGGATTTTTATTGAACAGGAACAGCAGCTCTCCTGGCCGATTTACAAGTTCTGAAAAATGAAATTTCAATGTGCAGTCTTTCGCGAAAGCTCCGAAATTGCTGCTTAAGCGATCTATAGACATTTCGCTAGAAACTGGGCTTGGATTTTTATAAACAAAGAAAAAGCAGCGCTGCTGACCGATTTACAAGTTCTGAAAAATTAATTATCAATGCGCACTTTTCTGCGAAAGCTGCAAGATCGCTGCTCGAGTGGTCTACTGTCATTTCGTTGGAAACTGGCCTTTATTTTTATAAACGAAGAAAAGCAGCGCTCCTGACCGATTTACAAGTTCTGAAAAATGAAATTTCAATGTTACTCTTTCGCGAAAGCTCCGAAACCGCTGCTTAAGCGATTTATCGACATTTCGTTAGAAATTCGACTTGGATTTTATAAACAAAGAAATAGCAGCACTCCTGACCGATTTACAAGTTCTGAAAAATCCATGTTCAATGCCCACTTTTCCGTGAAAGCTACGAACGCGCTGCTTAAGCGATCTACTGACATTTCGTTAGAAACTGGGCTTGGATTTTTATAAACGAAGAAAAAGCTGCGCTGCTGACCGATTAACAAGTTCTGAAAAATGAATTTTCAATCAGGACTCTTTCGCGAAAGCTCCGAAATCGCTGCTCGAGTGATCTACTGACATTTCGTTAGATACTCGACTTGGATTTTTATAAACGAATCAAAAGCAGCGCTCCTGGCCGATTTACAAGTTCTGAAAAATGAAATTTCAATGTGCAGTCTTTCGCGAATACTCCGAGATCGCTGCTTAAGCGATCTACTGACACTTCGTTATAAACTGGGCTTGGATTATTATAATCAAAGAAAAAGCAGTGCTGCTGACTGATTTACAAATTCTGAAAAATCAATTATTAATGCGCACTTTTCTGCGAAAGCTGCAAGATGGCTGCTCGAGTGGTCTACTGTCATTTCGTTGGAAACTGGCCTTTTATTTTTATAAACGAATCAAAAGCAGCGCTTCTGACCGATTTACAAGTTCTGAAAAATGATATTTCAATGCGCACTCTTTCGCGAAAGCTCCGAAATCGCTGCTTAAGCGATTTATCGACATTTCGTTAGAAACTCGACTTGGATTTTTATAAACAAAGAAATAGCAGCGCTCCTGACCGATTTACAAGTTCTGAAAAATCCATGTTCAATGCCCACTTTTCCGTGAAAGCTACGAACGCGCTGCTTAAGCGATCTACTGACATTTCGTTAGAAACTGGGCTTGGATTTTATAAACGAAGAAAAACTGCGCTGCTGACCGATTAACAAGTTCTGAAAAATGAATTTCAATCCGCACTCTTTCGCGAAAGCTGCGAATCGCTGCTCGAGTGATCTACTGACATGTCGTTAGATACTCGACTTGGATTTTTATAAATGAAGAAAAAGCAGCGCTTCTGACCGATTTACAAGTTCTGAAAAATGATATTTCAATGTGCACTCTTTCGCGAAAGCTCCGAAATTGCTGCTTAAGCCATCTATAGACATTTCGCTAGAAACTGGGCTTGGATTTTTATAAACGAAGAAAAAGCAGCGCTCCTGACCGATTTACAAGTTCTGAAAAATGAATTCAATGTGCACTCTTTTCGCGAAAGCTCCGAAATCGCTGCTTAAGCGATTATCGACATTTCGTTAGAAACTCGACTTGGATTTTTATAAACAAAGAAATAGCAGCGCTCCTGACCGATTTACAAGTTCTGAAAAATCCATTTCAATGCCCACTTTTCCGTGAAAGCTACGAAACGCGCTGCTTAAGCGATCTACTGACATTTCGTTAGAAACTGGGCTTGGATTTTTATAAACGAAGAAAAAGCAGCGCTGCTGACCGATTTACAAGTTCTGAAAAATGAATTTTCAATGCGCACTCTTTCGCGAAAGCTCCGAAATCGCTGCTCGAGTGATCTACTGACATTTCGTTAGAAACTCGGCTTGGATTTTATAAACGAATCAAAAGCAGCGCTTCTGACCGATTTACAAGTTCTGAAAAATGAAATTTCAATGCGCACTCTTTCGCGAAAGCTCCGAAATCGCTGCTTAAGCGATCTACGACATTTCGCTAGAAACTGGGCTTGGATTTTTATAAACAAGAAAAGCAGCGCTGCCTGACCGATTTACAAGTTCTGAAAAATAATTTCAATGCGCACTTTTCCGGAAAGCTACGAACGCGCTGCTTAAGCGATCTATCGACATTTCGTTAGAAACTGGGCTTGGATTTTTATAAATGAAGAAAAAGCAGCGCTCCTGGCCGATTACAAGTTCTGAAAAATGAATTTCAATGGCACTCTTTCGCGAAAGCTCCGAAATTGCTGCTTAAGCGATCTATGACATTTCGTAGAAACTGGGCTTGGATTTTTATAAACAAGAAAAAGCAGCGCTGCTGACCGATTACAAGTTCTGAAAAATAATTTCAATGCGCACTTTTCGCGAAAGCTCCCAAATCGCTGCTCGAGTGATCTACTGACATTTCGTTGGAAACTGGGCTTGGATTCTTATAAACAAAGAAATAGCAGCGCTCCTGACCGATTTACAAATTCTGATAAATGAAATTTCAATGTGCATCTTTCGTGAATGCTCCGAAATCGCTGCTTACATGATTACTGATATTTCGTAGAAACTGGGCTTGGATTTTTATAAACGAAGAAAAAGCAGCGCTCTGACCGATTACAAGTTCTGAAAAATATGTTCAATGCCACTTTTCCGTGAAAGCTACGAACGCGCTGCTTAAGCGATCTACTGACATTTCGTTAGAAACTGGGCTTGGATTTTTATAAACGAAGAAAAAGCGCGCTGCCTGACCGATTTACAAGTTCTGAAAAATAATTTTCAAATGCGCACTTTTCCGCGAAGCTCGAAATGGCTGCTTAAGCGATCTATGACATTTCGTTAGAAACTGGGCTTGGATTTTTATAACGAATCAAAAGCAGCGCTCTGACCGATTTACAAGTTCTGAAAAATGAAATTTCAATGCGCACTCTTTCGCGAAAGCTCGAATCGCTGCTTAAGCGATCTATCGACATTTCGTTAGAAACTCGACTTGGATTTTTTATAAACAAAGAAAAAGCAGCGCTCCTGACCGATTTACAAGTTCTGAAAAATCATGTTCAATGCCCACTTTTCCGTGAAGCTACGAAACGCGCTGGCTTAGCGATCTACTGACATTTCGTTAGAACTGGGCTTGGATTTTTATAAACGAAGAAAAGCTGCGCTGCTGACCGATTTACAAGTTCTGAAAAATGAATTTTCAATCCGCACTCTTTCGCGAAAGCTCCGAAATCGCTGCTCGAGTGATCTACTGACATTTCGTTAGAAACTGGCTTGGATTTTTATAAACAAGCAAAAGCAGCGCTCCTGACCGATTTACAAGTTCTGAAAAATGAAATTTCAATGCGCACTCTTTCGCGAAAGCTCCGAGATCGCTGCTTAAGAGATCTATGACATTTCGTTAGAAACTCGGCTTGGATTTTTATAAACGAAGAAAAAGCAGCGCTCCTGACCGATTACAAGTTCTGAAAAATTTTCAATTCACTTTCCGGAAAGCTCCGAAACGCTGCTCGAATCTACTGACATTTCGTTAGAAACTGGCTTGGATTTTTATAAACGAAAAAAGCGCGCTGCTGACCGATTACAAGTTCTGAAAAAAATGAAATTTTCAATCCGCACTCTTTCGCGAAAGCTCCGAAATCGCTGCTTGAGTGATCTACTGACATTTTCGTTTAGAACTGGGCTTGGATTTTTATAAACAAAACAAAAGCAGCGCTCTGACCGATTTACAAGTTCTGAAAAATGAATTTCAATGGCGCACTTTTCGCGAAAAGCTGCAAGATCGCTGCTCGAGTGATCTACTGTCATTTCGTTGGAAACTGGCCTTTTATTTTTATAAGAAGAAAAGCAGCGCTTCTGACCGATTTACAAGTTCTGAAAAATGATATTTCAATGCGCATCTTTCGCGAAAGCTCCGAAATCGCTGCTAAGCGATCTATGACATTTCGTTAGAAACTCGACTTGGATTTTTATAAACAAAGAAATAGCAGCGCTCCTGACCGATTTACAAGTTCTGAAAAATCATGTTCAATGTCCACTTTTTCGTGAAAGCTCCGAACGGCTGCTTAGCGATTTACTGACATTTCGTTAGAAACTGGGCTTGGATTTTTATAAACAGAAGAAAACAGGCTCGCCTGACCGATTACAAGTTCTGAAAATCAATTTCAATGCCGACTTTCGCGAAAGCTCCGAATCGCTGCTCGAGTGATCTACTGACATTTCGTTAGAACTCGGACTTGGATTTTTATAAACGAACAAAGCAGCGCTTCTGACCGATTTACAAGTTTCTGAAAAATGAATTTCAATGCGCACTCTTCGCGAAAGCTCCGAAATCGCTGCTGAAGGATCTATGACATTTCGTTAGAATACTGGCTTTGGATTTTTATAAACCGAATCAAAAGCAGCGCTCTGACCGATTACAAGTTCTGAAAAATGAATTTTTCAATGCGGCCACTCTCTTTCGGCGAAAGCTCCGAATACGCTGCTTTAAGCCATTATTCGGACATTTCGTTAGAAACTGGGCTTGGATTTTTATAAACAAAGAAAAAGCAGCGCTCCTGACCGATTTACAAGTTCTGAAAAATTAATTTCAATGCGCACTTTTCGCGAAAGCTCCAAGATCGCTGCTCGAGTGATCTACTGACATTTCGTTAGAAACTGGGCTTGGATTTTTATAAACGAAGAAAAAGCAGCGCTTCTGACCGATTTACAAGTTCTGAAAAATAATTTTCAATGCGCACTTTTCGCGAAAGCTACGAACGCGCTGCTTAAGCGATCTACTGACATTTCGTTAGAAACTGGGCTTGGATTTTTATAAACAGAAAAAGCAGCGCTCCTGACCGATTTACAAGTTCTGAAAAATGAAATTTCAATGTGCACTCTTTCGCGAAAGCTCCGAAATCGCTGCTTAAGCGATCTATGACATTTCGCTAGAAACTGGGCTTGGATTTTATAAACAAAGAAAAAGCAGCGCTGCTGACCGATTTACAAGTTCTGAAAAATTAATTTCAATGCGCACTTTTCTGCGAAAGCTCCGAAATCGCTGCTCGAGTGATCTACTGACATTTCGTTGGAAACTGGGCTTGGATTTTTATAAACAAAGAAAAAGCAGCGCTCCTGACCGATTTACAAGTTCTGAAAAATGAAATTTCAATGCGCACTCTTTCGCGAAAGCTCGAAATCGCTGCTCGAAGCGATTTACTGACATTTCGTTAGAAACTGGGCTTGGATTTTTATAAACGAAGAAAAAGCAGCGCTCTGACCGATTTACAAGTTCTGAAAAATCAATTTCAATGCGCACTTTTCGCGAAAGCTACGAACGCGCTGCTTAAGCGATCTACTGACATTTCGTTAGAAACTGGGCTTGGATTTTTATAAACAAGAAAAAAGCAGCGCTGCTGACCGATTTACAAGTTCTGAAAAAAATATTTTCAATGCGCACTTTTCCGCGAAAGCTACGAACGCGCTGCTTAAGCGATCTATCGACATTTCGTTAGAAACTGGGCTTGGATTTTTATTGAACAGAAAAAGCAGCGCTTCTGACCGATTTACAAGTTCTGAAAAATCAATTTTCAATGCGCACTTTTCGCGAAAGCTCCAAGATCGCTGCTCGAGTGATCTACTGACATTTCGTAGAAACTGGGCTTGGATTTTTTATAAACGAAGAAAAAGCAGCGCTTCTGACCGATTTACAAGTTCTGAAAAATGATATTTCAATGCGCACTCTTTCGCGAAAGCTCCGAAATCGCTGCTTAAGCGATTTATCGACATTTCGTTAGAAACTCGACTTGGATTTTTATAAACAAGAAAAAAGCAGCGCTCCTGACCGATTTACAAGTTCTGAAAAATCCATGTTCAATGCCCACTTTTCCGTGAAAGCTACGAACGCGCTGCTTAAGCGATCTACTGACATTTCGTTAGAAACTGGGCTTGGATTTTTATAAACGAAGAAAAAGCAGCGCTGCTGACCGATTAACAAGTTCTGAAAAATGAATTTTCAATCCGCACTCTTTCGCGAAAGCTCCGAAATCGCTGCTCGAGTGATCTACTGACATTTCGTTAGAAACTCGACTTGGATTTTTATAAACGAATCAAAAGCAGCGCTTCTGACCGATTTACAAGTTCTGAAAAATGAAATTTCAATGCGCACTCTTTCGCGAAAGCTCCGAAATCGCTGCTTAAGCGATCTACTGACATTTCGCTAGAAACTGGGCTTGGATTTTTATAAACAAAGAAAAGCAGCGCTGCTGACCGATTTACAAGTTCTGAAAAATTAATTTCAATGCGCACTTTTCTGCGAAAGCTGCAAGATCGCTGCTTAGCGATCTACTGACATTTCGTTAGAAACTCGGCTTGGATTTTTATAAACGAAGAAAAAGCAGCGCTTCTGACCGATTTACAAGTTCTGAAAAATGAAATTTTCAATGCGCACTCTTTCGCGAAAGCTCCGAAATCGCTGCTTAAGCGATCTACTGACATTTCGTTAGAAACTGGGCTTGGATTTTTATAAACGAAGAAAAAGCAGCGCTCCTGACCGATTTACAAGTTCTGAAAAATGAAATTTCAATGTGCACTCTTTCGCGAAAGCTCCGAAATCGCTGCTTAAGCGATCTACTGACATTTCGTTAGAAACTGGGCTTGGATTTTATAAAACAAAGAAAAAGCAGCGCTCCTGACCGATTTACAAGTTCTGAAAAATCATTTTCAATGCGCACTTTTCGCGAAAGCTGCAAATCGCTGCTCGAGTGGATCTACTGACATTTCGTTAGAAACTGGCCTTGGATTTTATAAACGAACAAAAGCAGCGCTTCTGACCGATTTACAAGTTCTGAAAAATGATATTTCAATGCGCACTTTTCGCGAAAGCTCCGAAATCGCTGCTTAAGCGATCTATCGACATTTCGTTAGAAACTGGGCTTGGATTTTTATAAACAAAGAAATAGCAGCGCCTGACCGATTTACAAGTTCTGAAAAATGAATTTTCAATGCGCACTCTTTCGCGAAAGCTCCGAATCGCTGCTTAAGCGATCTACTGACATTTCGTTAGAAACTGGGCTTGGATTTTTATAAACGAAAGAAAAGCAGCGCTGCTGACCGATTTACAAGTTCTGAAAAATGAAATTTCAATGCGCACTTTTCGCGAAAGCTCCGAAATCGCTGCTCGAGTGATCTACTGACATTTCGTTAGAAACTGGGCTTGGATTTTTATAAACGAAGAAAAGCAGCGCTCTGACCGATTTACAAGTTCTGAAAAATTAATTTCAATGCGCACTTTTCGCGAAAGCTCCAAGATCGCTGCTTAAGCGATCTACTGACATTTCGTTAGAAACTGGACTTGGATTTTTTATAAACAAAGAAAAAAGCAGCGCTCCTGACCGATTTACAAGTTCTGAAAAATCCATTTCAATGCCACTTTTTCCGCGAAAGCTACGAACGCGCTGCTTAAGCGATCTACTGACATTTCGTTAGAAACTGGGCTTGGATTTTTATAAACGAAGAAAAGCAGCGCTGCTGACCGATTTACAAGTTCTGAAAAATGAATTTCAATCCGCACTCTTTCGCGAAAGCTCCAAATCGCTGCTCGAGTGATCTACTGACATTTCGTTAGAAACTGGGCTTGGATTTTTATAAACGAAGAAAAAGCAGCGCTCCTGACCGATTTACAAGTTCTGAAAAATGAAATTTCAATGTGCACTCTTTCGCGAAAGCTCCGAGATCGCTGCTTAAGCGATCTACTGACATTTCGTTAGAAACTGGGCTTGGATTTTATAAACAAAGAAAAAGCAGCGCTGCTGACCGATTTACAAGTTCTGAAAAATCAATATTCAATGCGCACTTTTGCGAAAGCTGCAAATCGCTGCTCGAGTGGATCTACTGACATTTCGTTAGAAACTGGGCTTGGATTTTTATAAACGAATCAAAAGCAGCGCTTCTGACCGATTTACAAGTTCTGAAAAATGATATTTCAATGCGCACTCTTTCGCGAAAGCTCCGAAATCGCTGCTTAAGCGATCTATCGACATTTCGTTAGAAACTCGGCTTGGATTTTTATAAACAAAGAAAAA
This sequence comes from Nasonia vitripennis, assembly GCF_009193385.2. NCBI lineage: Eukaryota > Metazoa > Arthropoda > Insecta > Hymenoptera > Pteromalidae > Nasonia > Nasonia vitripennis. The sequence continues at coordinate 5,357 of NW_022279593.1, read as the reverse complement.
GCAGCGCTCCTGACCGATTTACAAGTTCTGAAAAATCAATTTCAATGCCCACTTTTCCGCGAAAGCTACGAACGCGCTGCTTAAGCGATCTACTGACATTTCGTTAGAAACTGGGCTTGGATTTTTATAAACGAAGAAAAAGCAGCGCTGCTGACCGATTTACAAGTTCTGAAAAATGAATTTTCAATGCGCACTCTTTCGCGAAAGCTCCGAAATCGCTGCTCGAGTGATCTACTGACATTTCGTTAGAAACTCGACTTGGATTTTTATAAACGAAGAAAAAGCAGCGCTTCTGACCGATTTACAAGTTCTGAAAAATGAAATTTCAATGCGCACTCTTTCGCGAAAGCTCCGAAATCGCTGCTTAAGCGATCTACTGACATTTCGTTAGAAACTGGGCTTGGATTTTTATAAACAAAGAAAAAGCAGCGCTGCTGACCGATTTACAAGTTCTGAAAAATGAATTTTCAATGCGCACTTTTCGCGAAAGCTCCGAGAATCGCTGCTCGAAGTGATCTACTGACATTTCGTTAGAAACTGGGCTTGGATTTTTATAAACGAAGAAAAAGCAGCGCTTCTGACCGATTTACAAGTTCTGAAAAATAATTTTCAATGCGCACTTTCCGCGAAAGCTACGAACGCGCTGCTTAAGCGATCTATCGACATTTCGTTAGAAACTGGGCTTGGATTTTATAAACAGAAAAAGCAGCGCTCCTGACCGATTTACAAGTTCTGAAAAATGAAATTTCAATGCGCACTCTTTCGCGAAAGCTCCGAAATCGCTGCTTAAGCGATCTACTGACATTTCGTTAGAAACTGGGCTTGGATTTTTATAAACAAAGAAAAAGCAGCGCTCCTGACCGATTTACAAGTTCTGAAAAATCAATTTTCAATGCGCACTTTCTGCGAAAGCTACGAAATGCTGCTTAAGCGATCTACTGACATTTCGTTAGAAACTGGGCTTGGATTTTTATAAACGAAGAAAAAGCAGCGCTGCTGACCGATTTACAAGTTCTGAAAAATGAATTTTCAATGCGCACTCTTTCGCGAAAGCTCCGAAATCGCTGCTTAAGCGATTTATCGACATTTCGTTAGAAACTCGACTTGGATTTTTATAAACAAAGAAAAGCAGCGCTCCTGACCGATTTACAAGTTCTGAAAAATCCATGTTCAATGCCCACTTTTCCGCGAAAGCTACGAACGCGCTGCTTAAGCGATCTACTGACATTTCGTTAGAAACTGGGCTTGGATTTTTATAAACGAAGAAAAAGCAGCGCTGCTGACCGATTAACAAGTTCTGAAAAATGAATTTTCAATGCGCACTCTTTCGCGAAAGCTCCGAAATCGCTGCTCGAGTGATCTACTGACATTTCGTTAGAAACTGGGCTTGGATTTTTATAAACGAATCAAAAGCAGCGCTTCTGACCGATTTACAAGTTCTGAAAAATGAAATTCAATGCGCACTCTTTCGCGAAAGCTCCGAAATCGCTGCTTAAGCGATCTATACGACATTTCGTTAGAAACTGGGCTTGGATTTTTATAAACAAAGAAAAAGCAGCGCTCCTGACCGATTTACAAGTTCTGAAAAATCATTTTCAATGCGCACTTTTCCGCGAAAGCTACGAACGCGCTGCTTAAGCGATCTACTGACATTTCGTTAGAAACTGGGCTTGGATTTTTATAAACGAAGAAAAGCAGCGCTCCTGACCGATTTACAAGTTCTGAAAAATGAATTTTCAATGTGCACTCTTTCGCGAAAGCTCCGAAATCGCTGCTAAGTGATCTACTGACATTTCGTTAGAAACTGGGCTTGGATTTTATAATCGAAAAAAAAGCAGCGCTCTGACCGATTTACAAGTTCTGAAAAATCAATTTTCAATGCGCACTTTTCGCGAAAGCTCCGAAGATCGCTGCTTAAGCGATCTATACTGACATTTCGTTAGAAACTGGCCTTGGATTTTATAAACGAAAAAAAAGCAGCGCTGCTGACCGATTTACAAGTTCTGAAAAATGATATTTCAATGCGCACTCTTTTCGCGAAAGCTCCGAAATCGCTGCTTAAGCGATTTATCGACATTTCGTTAGAAACTCGGCTTGGATTTTTATAAACAAAAAAAGCAGCGCTCCTGACCGATTTACAAGTTCTGAAAAATTCATGTTCAATGCGCACTTTTCGCGAAAGCTACGAACGCGCTGCTTAAGCGATCTACTGACATTTCGTTAGAAACTGGGCTTGGATTTTTATAAACGAAGAAAAAGCAGCGCTGCTGACCGATTTACAAGTTCTGAAAAATGAATTTTCAATGCGCACTCTTTCGCGAAAGCTCCGAAATCGCTGCTCGAGTGATCTACTGACATTTCGTTAGAAACTGGGCTTGGATTTTATAAACAAAGAAAAGCAGCGCTCCTGACCGATTTACAAGTTCTGAAAAATGAAATTCAATGCGCACTCTTTCGCGAAAGCTACGAGATCGCTGCTTAAGCGATCTATCGACATTTCGTTAGAAACTGGGCTTGGATTTTTATAAACGAAGAAAAAGCAGCGCTCCTGACCGATTTACAAGTTCTGAAAAATGAAATTTCAATGTGCACTCTTTCGCGAAAGCTCCGAAATCGCTGCTCGAGTGATCTACTGACATTTCGTTAGAAACTGGGCTTGGATTTTTATAAACGAAGAAAAAGCAGCGCTTCTGACCGATTTACAAGTTCTGAAAAATGAAATTTCAATGCGCACTCTTTCGCGAAAGCTCCGAAATCGCTGCTTAAGCGATCTATGACATTTCGTTAGAAACTGGGCTTGGATTTTTATAAACAAAGAAAAGCAGCGCTGCTGACCGATTTACAAGTTCTGAAAAATTAATTTTCAATGCGCACTTTTCGCGAAAGCTCCGAAGATCGCTGCTCGAGTGATCTACTGACATTTCGTTAGAAACTGGGCTTGGATTTTTATAAACGATCAAAAGCAGCGCTTCTGACCGATTTACAAGTTCTGAAAAAATGAATTTTCAATGCGCACTCTTTCGCGAAAGCTCCGAATCGCTGCTTAAGCGATTTATCGACATTTCGTTAGAAACTGGGCTTGGATTTTTATAAACAAAGAAATAGCAGCGCTCCTGACCGATTTACAAGTTCTGAAAAATCCATTTCAATGCCCACTTTTCCGTGAAAGCTACGAACGCGCTGCTTAAGCGATCTACTGACATTTCGTTAGAAACTGGGCTTGGATTTTATAAACGAGAAAAAGCAGCGCTGCTGACCGATTTACAAGTTCTGAAAAATGAATTTTCAATCCGCACTCTTTCGCGAAAGCTCCGAAATCGCTGCTCGAGTGATCTACTGACATTTCGTTAGAAACTCGGCTTGGATTTTTATAAACGAAAGAAAAAGCAGCGCTCCTGACCGATTTACAAGTTCTGAAAAATGAAATTTTCAATGCGCACTTTTCGCGAAAGCTCCGAAATCGCTGCTTAAGCGATCTATCGACATTTCGTTAGAAACTGGGCTTGGATTTTTATAAACGAAGAAAAAGCAGCGCTCCTGACCGATTTACAAGTTCTGAAAAATGAAATTTCAATGCGCACTCTTTCGCGAAAGCTCCGAAATCGCTGCTCGAGCGATCTACTGACATTTCGTTAGAAACTCGGCTTGGATTTTTATAAACGAATCAAAAGCAGCGCTTCTGACCGATTTACAAGTTCTGAAAAATGAAATTTCAATGCGCACTCTTTTCGCGAAAGCTCCGAAATCGCTGCTTAAGCGATCTATGACATTTCGTTAGAAACTGGGCTTGGATTTTTATAAACAAAGAAAAAGCAGCGCTCCTGACCGATTTACAAGTTCTGAAAAATTAATTTCAATGCGCACTTTTTCGCGAAAGCTCCGAAATCGCTGCTTAAGCGATCTACTGACATTTCGTTAGAAACTCGGCTTGGATTTTTATAAACGAAGAAAAAGCAGCGCTTCTGACCGATTTACAAGTTCTGAAAAAATAATTTTCAATGCGCACTTTTCCGCGAAAGCTACGAACGCGCTGCTTAAGCGATCTATCGACATTTCGTTAGAAACTGGGCTTGGATTTTTATAAACAAGAAAAGCAGCGCTCCTGACCGATTTACAAGTTCTGAAAAAATAATTTTCAATGCGCACTTTTCGCGAAAGCTACGAACGCGCTGCTTAAGCGATCTACTGACATTTCGTTAGAAACTGGGCTTGGATTTTTATAAACAAAGAAAAAGCAGCGCTGCTGACCGATTTACAAGTTCTGAAAAATCAATTTTAATGCGCACTTTTTCTGCGAAAGCTGCAAGATGCTGCTCGAGTGATCTACTGACATTTCGTTAGAAACTGGGCTTTATTTTATAAACGAAGAAAAAGCAGCGCTTCTGACCGATTTACAAGTTCTGAAAAATGAATTTCAATGCGCACTCTTTCGCGAAAGCTCCGAAATCGCTGCTTAAGCGATCTATCGACATTTCGTTAGAAACTCGGCTTGGATTTTTATAAACAAAGAAATAGCAGCGCTCCTGACCGATTTACAAGTTCTGAAAAATCCATTTTCAATGCCCACTTTTCCGCGAAAGCTACGAAATCGCTGCTTAAGCGATCTACTGACATTTCGTTAGAAACTGGGCTTGGATTTTTATAAACGAAGAAAAAGCAGCGCTTCTGACCGATTTACAAGTTCTGAAAAATGAATTTTCAATGCGCACTCTTCGCGAAAGCTCCGAAATCGCTGCTCGAGTGATCTACTGACATTTCGTTAGAAACTGGGCTTGGATTTTTATAAACGAAGAAAAAGCAGCGCTTCTGACCGATTTACAAGTTCTGAAAAATGAAATTTCAATGCGCACTCTTTCGCGAAAGCTCGAAATCGCTGCTTAAGCGATCTATCGACATTTCGTTAGAAACTGGGCTTGGATTTTTATAAACAAAGAAAAAGCAGCGCTCCTGACCGATTTACAAGTTCTGAAAAATCCATGTTCAATGCCCACTTTTCCGTGAAAGCTACGAACGCGCTGCTTAAGCGATCTACTGACATTTCGTTAGAAACTGGGCTTGGATTTTTATAAACGAAGAAAAAGCAGCGCTTCTGACCGATTTACAAGTTCTGAAAAATGAAATTTCAATGCGCACTCTTTCGCGAAAGCTCCGAATCGCTGCTCGAGTGATCTACTGACATTTCGTTAGAAACTGGGCTTGGATTTTTATAAACGAAGAAAAAGCAGCGCTCTGACCGATTTACAAGTTCTGAAAAATGAATTTCAATGCGCACTCTTTCGCGAAAGCTCCGAATCGCTGCTTAAGCGATCTATCGACATTTCGTTAGAAACTGGGCTTGGATTTTTATAAACAAAGAA